>NC_064422.1:40635000-40935000 GCF_023375975.1 Astyanax mexicanus | reverse complement strand
CCAATCGATGTGCCAGTTCTGATTCCCTTTAAGAATACATCACATTATATATGGATACGTAATTTATCTGAGTAGTTAAATGAATTAACTTCCAAAAGAAAGACCCAGAAAGATCCGAGATTATATGAGTTTAAATTAACGTTGAGTCTTTTCTTACAGGCCAAATACAGGCCACTGTTTCCCTTTCTATTTAACAGTGGTGTGCAGTGAGGCCCTTCTAACCCTTGACAATAAGTGCATGTAAATGATTACATAATTTTTAATCAGGAAATATATATATCATAGCTATTGTAAGAATTTATTTTATAAATTAACTAAAATAAAAAAACGGCAACTAATTAAAGCATTAGTCTGTGTTTTTTAGTTGCTACAGGACTCTTATCTGACTGACAGCGGTTCTAACCAATCAAAGCTTTTTAAAAAGGCTTCTGCTCACGTGTGACTGCGTGACCCTTCTGCTGATTTTGAGAAGGGTGTAGTAACGAATCTATTAGCAAAGTCATAGGAAAATCTAACCAATCAGATTCATGATTTTCACTACGGGGGCGGGGCCATGGCTGTGTAACCCCTTCTCGGCGCTGTGCTGAAGGGGTTACGCGTCGCTTAGTCTAATTTAGTAGTTAGCGAACTATCATGGGATTGCGGCTTCAAATCAGACAGATATTGTGTCATATCATATTAAAATGTCTTTTTAAAGGCTGTTCTTCAATGTGAAACTTATTCACAATAATAGGCCGCCTGACTGTTGAGTTTTTATGTGTACTTAATGTTTTGGCTGCTCTGGCGAACTGTAGACATACAAATGAGTGATCTTTGTTGAACGGTTGTACTTGTAGGAAAATTAAGCATTTATTGTTGGGTCTATTGTATAATTATGTAGTTTGTAGCTGTATTTGTAATATTTGTAATATTTATCTATGTGTCGGTCGGCCGGTGGCGAGGTGGGGGGGTATGGGGGGTGGTTGCAGAAGGGGTACCCACTATATTCACTGCACGCCACTGCTATTTAATATATGAAACTGCTTATTAATGTTTTTTTTAAGTACTCACAACATAAATTGTAACTATAAAAACTAAAATCCATTAACTATTTCTAAACACTAACACAAAAAGAGTCTACCGTAATATTTGTGCTACAGTAGACAGTCTTCAGGCCCTCAGGCGGCACTGCGTTAAATGGAAAACTATGGCTGTAACATAGAGGAGGCAGGATGCAAGCGCAAGTCGGTTTTATTTTCCATGTTAGAAAGAGTAAACAAAGAACAAAACACTAAGGAATAACAAAGAAAAGGTAACTGAAACAAAACACTGTGAAACAGAGGATAAACTAAAAGACTGAAACAAACGAGCTAAAATAACAAATAAAGAAACAAACTACATAAAACAAACCCTGAACAATGAAGACAAAAAACACAGCAGGTCTGAGACTAAACAAAACAGATAAACAAGTTCCAAAAAGAGTAAAAGGACACGGTCAAACAAAAAGCGCAGAACAAAGAGACAGAGAACAAAGGAGCACATGGGGTATTTATACACAGGCACACACTAGGGACACCTGTGAAGGTAATGAGGGGGGCGGAGTTACAAATGAGGCAGGAGGGGCTACAGATGACAAGGCGGGGCTAAGGCAGAGACAAGACCAAAACACAACAGTAGCACATGGCTGGGAAACATGACAGGTAAACAATAGAGGACAGGAAAGGAGCAGAAAGGAACCAAAAAAAAAAAAAGGAAAGACACAGGACAGACACAGGCTAAGGTGTGACAATGGCGTCACATCAATGTCAAAAAGCTATTGGCTGATTTCTCCAGGGTTTGTGACGGACCACCTACCTCCACGAGCCGGAGGAGGGCGGGGAAAGAAGGTCGGCAGGAGCGTTAGCTAACTATGCTATGCTATGCTAACATCCAAACAACCCGATCTCCGGTGCACACTTTTTTTTGCCTGCTAGTTTCACATTTGTGCTCACGAGAAGTTCATTCACACACTCACAATTTTAAAACACGCTGGTTAATTTTTTTCACCTGTTATTTTTGTGCCCTCGACTTTTGACATCGATGTGACGCCATAGAAAACCCACAGATTTGGCCAACAGATCATGACAATATTTCAAACATGAGTCTATGAGATTTGTAAATCATTGCATTCTATGTTCTATTCTATTTATAGTACCAGTCAAAAGATCAGACACATCTTAAATTCATTTTTTTCCACTATTTTAAATATAGTATTAGTTCTGCAACGTAGCTTAACATTGAAGTCAGCTTTTTGAAGTTGAGTCATCTGGAATTCAGGCTTTCAGTTAACAGCTGTGCTGAACTCATCAAGAGTTAATTACTTGAATTTCTTGTCTCTTAATAAAGTGATTGAGAGCATCAGTTAAAGTAAAGTAGTGAAGAGGTAGAGTTACAGGTATACAGTGAATAGTGAATATTTGAGTAATGTTCTAATCCAGATTATGAGAAGCAACAACTACTCAACTACATAAAGAAAAATGTTTAACACTGTTTTTTAAGTTACTACATGATTCTTCATGTGTTTCTTTAAAGTCTGGATTACTTCACTATTCATTTCAGTGTTTTAGAGGGTTTTTAAGGCATTAAAGTAGGGTGACCATATTTTCATTTGGGTAAACCAGGACACCTGGCTAAATGATGTCAGCACCTAATTTGCATAATACATGTTTTTGAAGCTGTAAAGGATTAAGGTTGTGGGAGTGAAAAAAGTGAGTAAAAAACACCCTAAATATGTTAGAAATGATGCAAATGAACAGCTTCTGTTGCTTTTTAAATAGGCCGTCACTTTTTTACAATAACTTAATTTTTACGTGAATTACATTTTTTGAGTTTTTTGCCATGTTCTTAAATGTTATTAGAAGAGCAGCAGTTAGACTGAACTGTTATTCCACGTTTTTTAGGGTTTTTGTTTGTTTTATTTTATTTTTATTTTTTTACGTTTTCTTACGTTTTCTTTATTTTTAAACCTATCATAGACAAATTGTTCAATGGTTCAATAGATATTTAGCTTTTTTCAAAGAGGCAGACACTGTGGACGAGGTGATAAATATGAACGTTTGGTCACCCTAATTAAAAAAGGGTAAATCTAATGACCTGGTTATTTGTTTTAACAGATGTTTGTAATGAAAGTATACAGTATCTCAGGGGTCAATAGCATTTACTACAGCAATCCTCATTTACTGAGCCTCAGGCTGATCTTTATCTGTATCCAGGAGGCTCTGGTTCTCTTGATGTAGAGCTGCAGTACAGAGCGTCAGTTTCTGCAGGTCCTTCAGTGATTCTCTGAGGTTCTGCTACTGCTCTGGGGAATCACTCTGTTCACTGAGGGAGAAAATCTGCTTGTTGTTTGAATGCTGAAGTTAACCGGAGTTACAAACGATGCTCTTTTTTCCTGGTGCTGCAGCCTGGCAGCAGTGTTTTCTCACAGCAGCGCGGCTTTGACCTTCACTTTCTTCATTAGACTGAACTTAACTTTTATCCTTCTTCTTTTCAATTTAATGGAGATATTATCAGAGGCAGCATTAATATTAAATGAAATAAAATGAAGTTTGGTCAGGAAAGTTTTGTTACGCAAGGTAAGCTTCTGGATCAAAATCAATGAAATGTAAATCATGATCATTTCTACATGCCTGAACTCTAGCTCAACCACATTAATCAATTACCAATTTTTTTGCTAAAAAATTTAGCATTTTGCTAAAAACCTGTCACTGTTGCCCTTTCTTTTTAATATATGCAACTGCTTATTGATGTGTTTAAGTATTTTTTAAGTATTTATAACCTAAATAATAACAATTAATAAACTATTAATAGTTCATTAATAGACTATGAGTCTACCGTAATTTGTTCTACAGTAGACATAAATCAAAAAGACAACAATCTTAAACCTTATGATGATGAAAATGGCACTCAGCAGGATAACCCCAAAAAAAGGAAGAGCAAGAGTTTCCTCTGTTGCACAGAATAAGTTCATCAGAGTTACCAGTTTCAGAAACCACACGTTTGCAGCTGTCATTGCCCCTATTATTATTCACCCAGTCATTGTCCCCCCACCTTGTCACTGTCCACACTTTCACTGGCCGCCTTGTCATTGTCCACCTTATCATTGTCCCCCCGTCACTGTCCACCCCATAATTTTCCACCTCATCATTCTCCCCCGTCACTGTCCACCCAGTCATTTTTCACCCTCTTTCTGTCCACCTTGTCATTGTCCACCCAGTCGCTGTCCCCCCAGTCATTGTTCACCCACCTTGTCATTTCCACCAAGTCATTATTCACTCACTCATTGTCCACCTTGTCACTGTCCATTTTGTCAATGTCCACACAGTCATTGTCCATTCACCTTTATATATTCTACGCAGTCATTGTCAACCCTGCCATTGTCCAACCGATCATTTTCCACCCAGTCACTGTCCACCCTTTCATCATCCACCTTGTCACTGTCCACCTTCTCACTGTCCCGGTTGTCACTGACCACCTTGTCATTGTCCACCCTGTTACTGTTCACCCTGTTACTGTTGACCCTATTATTGTCCACATTTTACTGTCCACCAACCCTGTCATTGTCCATTGAGTCATTATTCACTTTTTTCAAACATTGTCCACCCCATTATTGTCCATCCTGTCACCGTCCACCCACCCTGTCATTGTTCACCCAGTCATTGTTCACCCTCCTTATCATTTTCCACACCGGTTATTGTCCACCCTTTAATTGTCCACTGTTTCAGCTTCCACCGTAATACTGTCCACCGTGTCACTGTCCACCCAGCCATTGTCCACCTTGTCATTTTCCACCCACCTTGTCATTTTCCATGAAGTCAATATCCACTCATTTTATAAGCACATTGTCCACATTGTCACTGTCCACCATGTCTTAATCCACCCCATCATTGTACACTCAGTCATCAACCACCCTGTCACTGTCCACCTTGTCATTTTTCACTCAATCACTGGTCACCCTGTCCTGCTTATTGATATAACAGGGTGGACAAACCGATGCAAGTGAAAACAGAAAGTGATTAAGCTGGTCTTATAAAGTCTTATAAATATGATTATTAATTCCTCTTTCTCTCTCTCTCTTCTTTACAGCCTCTTGTGCTCTCCGAACAAGCCGACCATAAAAACCTCCTGGCTCTGATTCCATCCATCATTGTAACGTCCGAGTCCAACCTCGCCCTGCAGTCTGACGGGGCCCGGGGACACCCCTCAAAATGTCTCCCTGGTGCTTCCCAAGTGTCCTCGGTCAACACGGAGCCCCTCGGAGAGGACCACGGCAAAACCTCCGAGCCCAGCTGCTGCTCTAATAACACGGCTATTCCTCTGGACGGGATCTGAGCCGGCGATGACTTTCCTCACATCTTCTCAACACGACACTGAAGAAAAACTACAGAACCAGCATGGACTTATTATTATTATTTGACAGTGCAATCGTCTTTTTTCTACACGTGGTTGTTATGTTGAAGTAGAGACGCTGGCCCAGGACACCTTTTTTCTTGATTTTTTTTTATTTGTTTTAATGTGCGCTCATCATTCTTACAGTGGACAGTGGGACAGTAGGACAGTGTCTTCCACCTAAGGTTTCTCTGGGAAGCAAAGCGAAGGAAAACGAAGCAAAGTGAAGAAGATCAAAGCGAAGCAGTTGTCTATATTTCTACCCGAAGACTCCAAAGGCAAGCATACGAAAAAAAATATTTTAATATCTTCAATGCATTAAAAATTAACAATACGTCAAAAAGTCTTGTAGCTTCTGGACCCTCGCAGATCCTTCCATATGTAAAAGAAGGCAGGGGCAGAGCCAAAACCCCCAGGCAACCAGAAGGAACCAACTAGGTGGCGCTATGGAGGACGGTGGGGAAAATGCAAATCGTCTACATCAGCAAAGCAGCAAAAAGCAGCAAATCAGGTGTGAGTACGGGTTTTTATAGACGGGTGGAGGTTGGTGATTGGTCGAGATTAAAGATGACATAGAATTAGAGTCTCCTAGTAGAACTTTTTTTCTGGAGCTTTCATCTCTACACTGTGGAATACATGGACCATTCATCAAATGAAGACAAAGAACATGATGAACAGTTGGTAAAGTGAATTGTACAAATTAGTGATGCAACAAAATTGTTTATTATTTTAATTTTTTTGGTCCAAAACCAAAACCAAGCACTCTTCCATTTATTTACCACTTTATATTTTGCCATTGCATATGATAACTAGCCTAGATGTATGTTTTTCTTGCTTTTTTTCAAAGAAAAGTCAACAACTACCATTTAAAAATATTTATTGAACATTATTTCACCCCTTTTTTAAAATCCCAGCAGACAGACGAAGCAACAAAACACAATACAGTATTTGTAGTATTTGTACTACATATATACATATATACTGTATAAATTTTGCAGTGGTGACACTGCAGAGGACTTTTAATTTGACACGAGGGATGCAGACACAGTAGCTGGGCTCTGATAGGCTGAAGTGGTTGAGCCAAAGCTGCTAACAGATACAGGATCCATCCAGTACAAGCTGTGAGTTAGTCTCCACAGTGATGCTATGTAACTGTTTTTCTGAGCTGGATTACTCTCTGGGTTAATGACAGACTGAAGTCCCTGTAAGACCATTGGCTATCCTCATTTTTTTTCTCTCCCAATTTATCTTGCTAATTATTCCACCCATTCAGCTACTACTTACTAGTGATGTCACAACACAAGGAGGGTGAAGAAGACTAGCACACGCCTCCTCCAATACATGTGAAATCAGACTCCGCCTCTTTTTGCAGAGTAGCATCACAGCGCTAAAGCTCGAAGGAAAGCTCAGTGACTCAGTTCCGATACATTAGCTCACAGACACAGCCTTGTGCTGATCGGCATCACCCTAGGAGTGATGAGGGGATAAAAGAGCGCCATCTACTGCACCCACCCAGAGAGAGCATGGCTGCTTGTGCTCTCTTAGGGCTCTGGCAGCTGATGGCGAGCTGCATGACCGGGATTCTAACCTCCAGTAAGGTTCTTATGTTTCTTATCATTTTCGGTGGCCCAATATTTGGTTTTATCTCTAAAAAAGACAAAAAAAATCCATCTTCCATTTCCGAACTTCCAACCTACGATAAGCTGCATCACTCAGGCAGGAATCCTAGAAAGGATTCACGACTTCACGAGTATAGCACACAGGACTCTGAGCCCGCGCCAAATCTGATGGAACGCCACCCTGCTGAAGTTTGAGTGCAGTTCTGTCTGTTTTTAATATTATTAAGCTTTATTTGATCAATAACTGTTTGATCCCTGCTGGTATATGCTGTTATAAGGAGGAGGTTTGGTGTTTTGAGTGGGCGAGAATAGGCATGGGAATGTTGCAATCAGTCACAATGTCTCAGATTCAGACATTTGATGGACTTTTTATATTTTAAAAATAATATTTTTGCTTTTTTTGTTTGTTGATTTTGCAGTTTTTCACACAGTGATCCATTAATTTTGTCCAGTATAATTTTAGGAACCCAGATCAAAAAGAATTAAAATAAAAAATGTATGTTACTGTGGATAGCTATGACAAATTTGGGGTTTTGGGTCTGGGGATTAAAAAGTAAAAAAAAAAAAAAATTAAACCCTTTTCCACAGTTTTTCACAATTCAACAATTTAGTATTTTTTAATGTTTTTTAATTGAGATTTGTTCAGTTGATAAAGACAATTACATCCCTCAATATATTGTATTTTATGGACTATAAGGTGCACTGTATTATAAGGCGCATTACCAATAACGTCTATTTTTTGGTAATTTTTTTAAATACATAAGGCTTATAAGGATTATAAGGCACATTATAAGCAACACTAGTAAGGAATAAGGGTCTCAGAGTAATATACACAGAATTCTCTCTAAAAACTGAAAACTATTTATTTAGGTAAGTAAAGCACTTCCGTTTATTTACAGTAAGCTTAGATATCCAATAATTTCAACAGCACGGTTAGCAGCAGCGCTAGCCGCGGTTAGCAGTGCTTAGCGCTAGTAAACACCGCCCAATAGAGCTACACTGAGGAACCCTGCTAGCCACATACTTTAGCTTGTTTTAACACGGTAAACATGCAGATTACAATCTGATATGCTCACCTCTGATCGAAGAAAAAGAGCTAGCGCTGTGGTTAGCGACTAATGCTAATGCTAATGCTGCTGCACCCAGCCTTAGTGCTGGAGAAAATGAAAGATTTTTAGATTTTCAGTGCGCCTTATAGTCAGAAAAATTTGGTATCTCTCATTATAATAGCATAGTTTCTATAGTACCAGTAGTTTTAGTTGATCCATGTTATTTTACAAGAAAAAAAAATTATATTACAAAAGTGTGTAGAATTTCAAAAATGATATTTTCTTCTGTGAATTTAACACTCAATTACTGCTGAACTGAACTTTAGTCTAGTTGGTTATTCTCTCACACATAAATGGTACAATAATTTCACCTGAAATTGAAATTTATAAATTTCTGCCAGCTTTATTTTCCAGTAAATTAGCATAATTTCTTTACTACTAAGGATGCCGACCCGTAGATGACAAATATGAAGAAAAAAATATCATACAAATCACCCACCTTCTTTTGTTTCCACTTTTTTCCCCAAATGTTGTGTTTTTTCGTAATTCTGTTCTGTATGTCTGAATGATTTAAAAAAAGAAACATCTTGATGTAGCGTGACCGGATGTACATGTATAAATAATGATTTTAAAAATGTGTGATGATTATGTACCTCAACTATATTATGTTTCTCTTGCCTCCGGAGAATATCCATTTTCAGCACTGTCATTAGAAGTAAAGTGTATTTTTGTGATGGTAAATAATAACACAGAATGATTTATTGATACGTTGTGAAGTTTTATTCATTTATTTAAAAAAAGACAATAGCTAAAATGCAGTCGATAGAGTACTGATGATTCCAAGTGATAAAATGTGTCAGGTGGTATTTTGTCCCTGTCTGATGCAGCAAGAGCCACCGTATCCAGGGTAATGTCAGCATACCACCAAGAAGGACCAACCACATCCAACAGGATTAACTGTGGACGCTGTAAGAGGAAGCTGTCTGAAAGGGATGTTCGGGTGCTAACACGGATTGATACTATATTAAAATATAAAATTTTATCAAATATCAAAAGGCCTCTTATATTAATATAAAATGCCTTTTGTGTAACAGCATAGTTATTAGTTAAATATTATAAAAACAAAGTATAGCAATACATTTTTTAAAGAATTAGTCTGACTAAGTAAAGTTTCAATCAAAATGTTTTTATTTTAAATTGCACACACTGTGCAAGGTGAGTCGTGATGCTTATTGCTATCTTACACCCCGCCAACAGTCTGCATGCAATTTTCATGCATTAAAATAGTGTCAGAGTTTAGGAATAATTCTACACTGATGGGTGTGGTGGTCTGGAAGTGAGGTAAGTTCAGGTAAATTTCATTTATGATTCTATCTTGGCGGTGGGAAACACAGGTGCACCACTGACTGATTAAAACCCTGACAACAGTCAACAGTCAGCCACCCAATCCTCACACAGTTTGTGGTGGCATTCAGTTCATAACCAGTCATTTTCTGGGGGGTCAGATCGGGCCCCTAGGCAACAGATTTGTTTGACTGCCTTGTTGCATTGAGCCCGAATATAATTTCTGTGTCGTCGGAAGTCTAATTAATAAATAGCTAATAAATATTATAAATATGATAAACAGTCAGAAAAAAATGGAAAAAATCTTTTTAAAAGTCTTACTTTTAAGGGGCCAAATGCCACAATATTTTGACCCAATCAATCAAACATCCTAAAAACATCCATTCATTACACAAACCATTTAACCCTACATTATCCAGTAAAAGCAATTATTTTTTGTATATATTTTTGAAGGGAAAACATTATAGAAATGATTGAAACTTGGATATAACTTAGAGTCATCAGTATACAGCTTGTATATTAGTACAGATTTACTGTTTTTTGAAAATAACTAAACACGCAGCTATTAACGTCTAAATTGCTGGTAACACAAGTAAGTAATGCCTCACACCAATTGACCAATTGTATCGTTGTCCCTGCCTGGTTTTATTACATTACATTACATTGATTTTAGAAGAGGTACATAAGCAATAAAAATCCAGTTCACATGACTTGTTAGATTGTTTTGGTGTTTTGGGTACAATTCTCTCATTCTAGCCATTAGATAGTCATCAAGCCACCTCATAGCCAAGAACTCTCTGAGGATGTGAGGGATAGAATTGTTTGCTAGTTCAGGCCTGAGTTCAGGCGGCTTGCCTTGCAATAGAAAGACATCCCCAAAAATGGAACTCACAACATCTCACTATTGTTGGATACTGTAGGTCAGGGGTGTCCAAACTTTTTTGTTGGGGGGCAGAAGGAGAAATATATTTGAAGTCATGGGCCAAAGACTCTGTAATAAAACAAATAATGAAATATACCACTTTAAATAATACTTTTTTTTCTGATTATTTCATTTTCACACCATTTTACTTTACTATCTTTATCTTTCTTTGACAGTGTTGTGTAAACTAAGATTTTTCAAATTGACCTTTAATTTCATGATGTCTCTTAAAATAAAACTCCTTAATTACGGCAACTTTTAGACTCTTTGCCCCGTTTTCTGCGCTAGAAATGCGCACTCTCTCCGCTTTTAGACTCATTGCCCCGTTTTTCTGCGCTAGAAATGCGCACTCTCTCCGCTTTTAGACTCTTTGGCCCGTTTTTCTGCTCTAGAAATGCGCACTCTCTCCACTTTTAGACTCTTTGCCCCGTTTTTCTGCACTAGAAATGCGCACCCTCTCCACTTTTAGATTCTTTGGCCCAATTTTTTTAGCTAGAAATGCGCACCCTCTCAGCTTTTAGACTCTTTGGCCCTGTTTTTCTGCGCTAGAAATGCACACTCTCTCCGCTTTTAGACTCTTTGGCCCGTTTCTGACACCTAGCGTTCAAACTTTGAATCTCACATTATAAAAACCTGCTTAACAGCGGACCAACTTTCATTCTATTTCTAAAATACCTCGCGGGCCGCTCCAAAAAAGGAAACGGGCCGCAAATGGCCCACGGGCTGTAGTTTGGACACCCCTGCTGTAGGTTGATTATCGTATCTCGTGGAGTTCCTCAGGGTTCAATTCTAGGGCCTTTTAAACTTTTAAACTGAACTAAATTCTGGCAGCAATGACTGAAGCAAAGTTTGGGCTTAAATACAGGATCTAAGGGGTTAAACCACTTGCAGTACTTGCAAAGCTCACACTGCTTTTCTCCGGGACGTTTCGGAGATGTTTAGTGGGATTAATATGGCAGCTTCGGCACGTCCCGCGGGATTAGCGCAGAATGCTTTTAACAAGATTAGTTTCTGTGGATATCCTGAGCCATTTGATGGTTTGTATTTTTTTCCACTAGAAAGCACCACAGCTCTTAAAGTCTAATGTTCTCTTCACACATGCTTGCTCGGATGGTGAGCTCCAGCACCAGTTAAGTGCGCTGTCACTCTTCATTATACTTATTAACTAGCCTTTAAACTCTTCCATTTTTAGGTGTGAGGAACATCCTCACCTCGTGTTCACTGGGAAACGTTTTAGCGCATTGCTAAAGATTGGTTTATAACATCTTTTGTGCTTTTGTGCATTAAGTCTACAAATGCAATTTAAACCTTTACTGTGCAAAACAGGACAGTATAGTAAACAGTATAGTAACAAAGAAGAAGTGCTTCAGTACTGTATTTAAGGACTAAAATGCTGTATCTGTATCTACTGGAGTATTCTTTTTACTTTACTACTGTACTTAAGTACTAAAATGCTGTATCTGTATCTACTGGAGTATTATTTTAACTTTATTACTGTACTTAAGTACTAAAATGCTGTATCTGTATCTACTGGAGTATTCTTTTTACTTTACTACTGTACTTAAGTACTAAAGTACAGTATCTGTATCTACTGGAGTATTATTTTAACTTTATTACTGTACTTAAGGACTAAAATGCTGTATCTGTATCTACTGAAGTATTATTGATTTTACTCCATTACTGTATTTAAGTACTAAAATGTTGTATCTGTATCTGCTACCCTCATTTTCAATGTAGCCGAGCATTTACAAATACAGGGATTGACATGACAAAGAAAATAATAGCTAATCATTTTAAAATAACATTAAATAAAATATAAAAATAGATAAAAATAAAAATAGAAAAAATAGAATTAGAATTAAGTATTATGTAACTAACTTTTACATAATACAATACAAAAATACAAATAAATAAATGGAGCTAAAAAATATATATATATAATAGTAATTCAAATAAAAAAAAATCAAAACAAGTTAAAAAGCAATAGTACAAAACTATCAAAAATAGAAATGAATAAATAGGAAATAAAGAACTAAGAGAAGAACTAAAATAAAATAATAAAAGTTAAGAATAAATAAGAGTACAGTAAGTAAAACACAGGCTTACAGGCTTTCTAAAGGTGGTTAGATGTTAAAAAATTTAAATGATTGAGTGACACCAGTAAGCTTTAGAGTTTTAGAGTTTTTACTGATATATTATCTACAAGTTTATCTAATGTAGCTCGGGGGGAGGGAATACACACTGATGGTGTGTTTCAAAAATTTTGGGGGGGGGGGGGGAGACACCCAGTCTACCAACAGACTAAACTCATTATTATAAGTTAATTCAGATAAGATTCAGTTAACTCAGATATCTCTGTTTGAATGTACAGGGGTTGGACAATGAAACTGAAACACCTGGTTTTAGAGCACAATAATTTATTGTGGTGACGGACAGTTCTGGTGGAAACAGGAGAGTTGAGGTGCACATTGAATTCTGCCGTGATTTGATCAGCCGTGGTTTTATGTTTTTTTGGACACAATCCAGGCTAGCACCCGAACATCCCTTTCAGACAGCTTCCTCTTACAGCGTCCACAGTTAATCCTGTTGGATGTGGTTGGTCCTTCTTGGTGGTATGCTGACATTACCCTGGATACCGTGGCTCTTGATGCATCACAAAGACTTGCTGTCTTGGTCACAGATGCTCCAGCAAGACGTGCACCAACAATTTGTCCTCTTTTGAACTCTGGTATGTCACCCATAATGTTGTGTGCATTGCAATATTTAGAGCAGAACTGTGCTCTTACCCTGCTAATTGAACCTTCACACTCTGCTCTTACTGGTGCAATAATGTGCAATTAATGAAGATTGAACACCAGACTGCCCCAATTTAGCCATGAAACCTCATTTCATCACTTGGAATCATCAGTACTCTTGATTATTTTTATTAACTGCCCTTTTATCTGTTCCATTTTTAGGTGTGAGGAACATCCGTACCTTGTGTTCAGTAGGAAATGTTTTAGTGCATGGCTGAAGCATGTTTTATAGAGTCTGTTATAGTCTGGCTCTAGTCTGCTAAAGGCTGCTAGAATGTTCTCTTGATTGGCTGCCCTTCACTCCTATGCTGGAGTGCTGACCTTTTTGTTAACATGTGCTTTATAACCTGCCACTCATTTTTATCAGTGGGGTCAGCGATGTGATTCTCTGACGTATTCCTGAAGTGCATCACCCACTAGAATAGGTCTAGGCGGCTGGATCAAGAGTTATATTGAAGAGACGGAGGTCAGTTATCAAGCAAATACTCAGAGAGAGAGAGCTATCGACTCCAGATTAGCTGTTGAAATGAAATTCTTTACAATATTTAATTACTTTTAGCCCTGCTTCCTGTTTACTTCATTCCCTTTCTTTTCCTTATTCTTCTTCTTCTTCTTTCCATATTCGAAATTCTTGCATACTGTGAGGAAAATTAGTATTTTTCCCAAGTACACGGAATGAAAAGGTCTGTAATTTGTAGAATAGGTACACATCAACTTTGAGAGAAATAGAGTTTCAGCTTCCTCCAAAGATATTCTATTGGTTTTTAGGTCTGTAGACTGCCAAGAACACTCCAAACCTTTAAAAATGCGTCTTATGGAACCACTTCTTAGTTGTTCTGGCTGTGTGTTTCAGGTCATTGTCATGCTGGAAGACCCAGCCACGACCAATCTTTAGTGCAACATTACAAATTGGGACATTCTTTACAATCCCATTTATTTTTGGAATGTGTCGCCAGACAAAAATTCAGGAATGGATCATACTGTTCATATTGTCTGCAAAGAAATAAAGGTCCCTCGTGAAAAAGTTAAAAAGTATTGTGCAATGTGTATTTTGAAAATACACATTAAATGTACTTTATCTGCATTTCATAAAATGTATTTTTAAGCCATTAAATTATGCATTGTGTTAACAAAATATAGTCATAATAAATACTGCTTAAAGTGCACATTAGTGTAGGTTTATTTTTTCAGTAGCATTAAGGTGTACACAATATATGCATCAATACGCAAAGTAGTACATTTACAATATAGTTTAATTGCATTAAAAATTGTGTTTTAAAAACACAGACTTAAATCTACGTAAGTTCACAGAAGTTGTACGAACAAAATCACTCAAAAGCACAATTTAATGCTTTTATGTTGTATTTAAATATAGCTTAATTACAAATGAAATATACTTACTTGTTCCAAAATAGTAATTAGTATGTATTTAAGTACATATTTTAATTTAAAAAAGTATGTACTTTTCCATCTTAAGTATGCTTTTAAAAATATATATATACTTAATACACTTTTCTTGTACAAGGGTTATTGCATTATTAGGCTGGTCCATTATAGAGAACTCATAGATGTAGATATTCAACTAACATTCAACTGCATATCTATTAAATGCCTAATCTTAACATTTTAAGGGTAGTTTTTAGGGTTAGATTTTGATTTTTAGATTAAGGTGTAGATTAAGGTTAGGTTTTAGGGTTGATCAATAATTAATAATAAAGGTTAGATTTAGGGTTAGGATTAAGTGTATGGTTAATTTCTATTGTGAATAATTTACATTTAACTTGTACCAGGTTTACACTACACAACTTTTTAAGTCAATTGTTGAGACTTTTACAATACACGGGGTCAAAAATTACACTATATTTCACCAGGAAAAAAAAATGGCTGGCTGCTCTCCAGAACTATACGCGCTTTGTAAGTATTTTAGAAATATATTAAACTAAAAGTGTACTTTATAGTAGTCTATTTAAAAAAAATACAATATATTGTACTTTTTAATAATAATGTACTTTTAATATTTTATATTTTGAGTAAGTACATACATCTGTTAGTATATTTACAGTATAACTAGACATTTCTTAATATGTTACAATTAGTACTGTATATGTTTTTTTTCCACCAGGGGGTTCTGATACATCAGCTCACAGATGCAGCCGTGTGCTGATCCACATCACCCTAGGAGTGATGAGGGGAAAGAGCGCCTGTACACTGTACCCACCCAGAGAGAGCAAGAGCAGTTGTGCTCTCTTAGGGCTCCGGCAGCTGATGGAAAAAAGCTGCATGACCAGGATTCGAACAAACAATCTCCCGATCATAGTGGCAGTGCTTAGCTTGTCTCAACTTTTTTTTTTTTCCAGATTTTTGGTTGTACACAAATACCTGTGTGCTTCTGAACTGAGTAAAAAAACACTTCTCCCCCTTTTAAAAAGTGAGATGTTACTTTATCCCCTGCCGTTGAGCACACCCGCCGCAGGATTCAGCCATGCATCAAACAGCTTTCGATCGATTATGTGAGAGGAATGCTCTAAAAGCGTCTGAAGAAGTTTTATCTGCTGCCGTGGGCGCTGAGGTCCAGCCACCTCCACCCTGAAATCCCAGCGGAGACTTTTCCACCTCGCTTCACTGTAGCCATGAAAGGGATCTTCCACTCTAAGCTGGATCTTTATTGCCGGTGAGAGCCCTGTGGTGAGGTAACACGCCTGTGCGGGTGTGTTTGTGGCGAGTGAAATGAAGCTTCTATCTGTCACTAGAGTGCTTTTTCAGCAGAGCTGCTTTCCAGGCTTACAAAGAGAAAGAGGAGGGGCCCAAACACTGCTACCATTTTTAAGGCCCAATCCCATTTCACCTCTTGGTGCTACCACTTCACCCTACACCTTTCAGTTCGTTAGGTTAAGTTAACTACAAGAGCATGGGGTTAAATAATCTCTTTCAGAATTGGAACAACCCTTTAAGCACCTGATAAAGATATACAGGGGTTGGACAATGAAATGGAAACACCTGTCACTTTAATATAGAAGGTTTCATGGCTAAATTGGAGCAGCCTGGTGTTCAATCTTCATTAATTGCACATTATTGCACCAGTAAGAGCTGTAAGAGTGTGAAGGTTCAATTAGCAGGGTAAGAGCACAGTTCTGCTCTAAATATTGCAATGCACACAACATTATGGGTGACATACCAGAGTTCAAAAGAGGACAAATTGTTGGTGCACGTCTTGCTGGAGCATCTGTGACCAAGACAGCAAGTCTTTGTGATGCATCAAGAGCCACGGTATCCAGGGTAACGTCAGCATACCACCAAGAAGGACCAACCACATCCAACAGGATTAACTGTGGACGCTGTAAGAGGAAGCTGTCTGAAAGGGTGTTTGGGATGTTCGGCTGCTCAAATCAAAGCAGAATTCAATGTGCACCTCAACTCTCCTGTTTCCACCAGAACTGTCCGTCACCACAATAAATTATTGTGGTCTAAAACCAGGTGTTTCAGTTTCATTGTCCAACCCCTGTACTTGTATCTTGAGCAAAGACACACTGACATGCCTTTAATCAAGCTGAATAATTATTTATTCTTTTTGAATGGTGTTATTATTAGAATCACTATTGTGATGACACCCTGTGACCTATGAATTTTTTTAGCTGCAATTATTTTTTTAATTATCCCTGATTTGATGGGAAAATCACAAACCTGGCAACTCTACTGTCATACTATCACAGCAGACTGGCAGTTTCTGTCTAGTTTCCCATTTCCTGGGGGTATTTCTAGGGTTTTCAACTACTTCCCCATCTAACCCAGTTCCAAGGGGAAAAGTGACACTCGTAAACAAGGGGTAGGGTACGAATCAGAAATGGGATTTGGCCCTAGTCTTCAAAATGCCCCCTTGAAGTGATGCCGCCAGCATGGACACAGCATGAGGGCACTATCTCTACTCGTACCATAGTAAAAGCAATTAATTTGAAGCTGGAAGCTTCCTGTTTCAACCACGCACCCACCCTCCCTGTTCACATCCCACCCAACCCTCTTTTAATTGAGCAGTCATTGTGTGAGAATGCACACGTCTGCGGGTTAGGTATTATAAATAAGGTGCTAATGAAATGCTGTCTCGCTGACATGCTGGTGGCTACTGTCTGTCCTTGGTCATGGTGTTTGAACAGAGCCTTGGCCTGATTCGCTCAGGCAGCAGAATAACACCCTCGATCACACTCACCTGCACTAAAATAGTGTATTGTGGTCAGAAGAAATTGCATTCCAGATTTTTTTTTCTTCAGACTTTTAAAAAAATCCAGGGTCTGTTATTGGGTGGTTTAGGGTGACCAGATTTGGCTCGCTTTTATTGAATTCATGTCTAATATGTATTTTCTAATTTTTTCTGCTAAAACAGCTCAATTCTAATTGTGGTAGGCCCTGGGGTTAGGGGCGTGACCACTGTGACCCGGAAGGAGGAAGCACACAGAGAACACAGACACGGGGAGTAAATGAACTCAAAACGTACCTTTTATTTCGGCTTTAAACGCCCTCCACCACACCCAAAAAAACAACTCAAAACATAATTATGGCCCAAAGGGGCTCTAGAGTTCAGTAGCCTCTTTTTAGAGTCTGTGCAGCCTCAGCCCTCAGCTCCCCAGTCAAGAGTCCTCCCTTCAGTGAGCTGAGGCTGAGTTTTATACCTGTCCCAGCCGGCTGCTTAATCAGTCCTGAATCCACACCGGCTGGGACAGACATGGCTGTGAGTTCCGGCGTGGGGCGGACCCACGGTTCCCCCGCCTCCTCACGCCACATAATTCTTCAGGTTAAAGGTGCGTCCTCCTTTAAACAGCTACAACATGTATTTGTATCAGGCTACAAACAAGGCTGCTTTATGAATTCATGCAGCACAACTATGTTGTAAAAGCATTTGACATTGTTTTACTCTTAGTCAGTGTGGGCTTACCTTTTGCTAATATTACTTTTACATTTTTTACACTTACTTTTTAAGTTAACTTATCATTTATCAGTTTTAAAATCTGTTATTTCACTTGTTTTAGTGCTTTTTTAAACATGTTGATCCACAGCATAAAGGCTACAAAACTCAAACTATGCAGGCTTTCAACACACCTTTAACCTAAATATCTAAAATAAAATGATGTAGCCTAAAATACACACTTGCTGCTCGTCCAGCACTTCTCAGTCTTGACTGTTTGCTATTTTTATCAGCCATTGTTCATCATTCTCATGTAATAGAGTTAACATTACCTCCATCACCTCAAAGTCCCTGTGTAATCCTAACTTTACTAACGTTACTACCTGTTTATGTGCTACACATTTCCGCTCAGTCTGTCCCTCGGTTTCTTCGTCACAAGCCTGCTCTCCCGGTCTGCTGCTGCTGTCTTTACCTACACCTACTGTGATTTAACACATTTTGTAGCAGCTACAGTGAGTTTCTTCGCGCGTAACTTCTCTGCACAACTATTTTTCCCGTTTCTGTTTCTCAATATTGCCTCTCCTTCAACATACGCGCTCAACACTGAACGTACCACGCAGAGAAAGGGTGTAGAACCGGCCGACACGCAAGTGCTTTCGCTTGTAAACACTCGGGGGTACACTGGCAAGCCCACGCTTTCTTCTTCACACACACAATGCAGAGTAGATAGCTCTGAGGAGAAGAGCGTGACTAATTTGCGATACAGAGAAACCTGGAATGGAGTGGAATGGATCGGCGTGGCAGTTCTTATCACAATGCACTGTACATGTATTATGTTTAAGGCAGTCAAACAAAATCCCGGACGATTTTGAAATCCCCACCGGAAAGTCTTTTAATGTCTCAAAAGTAGGACATGTCCGGGAAAAAGAGGACGTTGGGTCACCCTAGAGTGGTTCATTAAGTTCTTTATGCAAAACTTTGCCAAAACAAGGTGTGTGTGTGTTTGTTACATAACTACACATGTGTTCATTCATAGTTTCGATGCCTTCAGTGAGAATCTACAATGTAAAGAGTCATGAAAACAAAGAAAACGCATTGAAAAAGAGAAGGTGTGTCCAAACTTTTGGCCTGTACTGTACACCCAAATGTTTTCAATCTACAGTAGAAATAAATAAATACACACACACACACACACACACACACACTTAGGGCAGATACCTACCTTTACTATCTCTCTCTCTCTGTCTCTTTTCTCTCTTCTCTCTCTATCTATTACCACATAACATCAAAAAAAATATACATATATATATATATATATATATATATATATATATATATATATATATATACAGTTGTGGTCAAAAGTTTACATACACTTGTAAAAAAACATAATGTTATGGCTGTCTTGAGTTTTCAATAAGTTCTACAACTCTTATTTTTCTGTGATAGAGTGATCGGAACACATACATGTTTGTCACAAAAAACAGTCATAAAATTTGGTTCTTTCATAAATTTATTATGGGTCTGCTGAAAATGTCACCAAATCTGCTGGGTCAAAAATATACATACAGCAACAAAATTTGTCAATTTTGGTGATGTAGCGAGTTGTGTCAATCAAATTAGCTTCATGTCATGGCCTCTTCACTTCTTGTAAGTGATTCTGATTGACTACAGCTGTTGACTTCTCATGAGCCCATTTAAATAGGGCTCATTTGACCCAGTGATTAGACTCAGCTACAAAAGCTACAATGGGAAAGTCAAAGGAACTCAGTGTGGATCTGAAAAAGCGAATTATTGACTTGAACAAGTCAGGGAAGTCACTTGGAGCCATTTCAAAGCAGCTACAGGTCCCAAGAGCAACTGTGCAGACAATTATACGCAAGTATAAAGTGCATGGAACAGTTGTGTCACTGCCACGATCAGGAAGAAAACGCAAGCTATCACATGCTGCCGAGAGGAGATTGGTCAGGATGGTCAAGAGTCAACCAAGAATCACCAAGAAGCAGGTCTGCAAGGATTTGGAAGCTGATGGAACACAGGTGTCAGTCTCCACAGTCAAGCGTGTTTTACATCGCCATGGACTGAGAGGCTGCCGTGCAAGAAAGAAGCCGTTGCTCCAGAAAAGGCACCTTAAGACTCGGCTGAAGTTTGCTGCTGATCACATGGACAAAGATAAAACCTTCTGGAGGAAAGTTCTCTGGTCAGACGAAACAAAAATTGAGCTGTTTGGCCACAACACCCAGCAATATGTTTGGAGGAGAAAAGGTGAGGCCTTTAATCCCAGGAAAACCATGCCTACTGTCAAGCATGGTGGTGGTAGTATTATGCTCTGGGGATGTTTTGCTGCCAGTGGAACTGGTTCTTTGCAGAAAGTAAATGGGATAATGAAGAAGGAGGATTACCTCCAAATTCTGCAGGAAAACTTAAAACCATCAGCCCGAAGGTTGGGTCTTGGGCGCAGTTGGGTGTTCCAACAAGACAATGACCCAAAACACACATCAAAAGTGGTAAAGGAATGGCTAAACCAGGCTAGAATTAAGGTTTTAGAATGGCCTTCCCAAAGTCCTGACTTAAACCCCATTGAGAACATGTGGACAGTGCTAAAGAAACGGGTTCATGCAAGAAAACCATCACATTTAGCTGAACTGCACCAATTCTGTCAAGAAGAGTGGTCAAACATTCGACCTGAAGCTTGCCAGGAGCTTGTGGATGGCTACCAAAAGCGCCTAGTTGCCGTGAAAATGGCCAAGGGACATGTAACCAAATACTAATGTTGCTGTATGTATATTTTTGACCCAGCAGATTTGGTGACATTTTCAGCAGACCCATAATAAATTTATGAAAGAACCAAATTTTATGACTGTTTTTTGTGACAAACATGTATGTGTTCCGATCACTCTATCACAGAAAAATAAGAGTTGTAGAACTTATTGAAAACTCAAGACAGCCATAACATTATGTTTTTTTACAAGTGTATGTAAACTTTTGACCACAACTGTATATATATGTATATATCTTCCTTTTCTATTTCTCCATTCTTTTTCTGTAAATATTCAGATCTATTTGTTGTTGTTTCCTAATATTTGTATCTTGTTTGCTCTAATCTGTTTTTTTGTTTCTCTTCCCCTCTCATTTTTCTCTTGTGGTTTACAAATTGTTCAGTTATTATTATTGTTATTTTTATTATTATTAATTTTCCTTTTTCTATGTATTAATTTTTTTTTCTCTTCCCCCTTTTCTCCACTATCCCCCACTTCTTATTTTTTATATATATATATATATATATATATATATATATATATATATATATATATATATATATATATATATATATATATATATATATATATTTTTTTTTTTGTTGTTATTATTGTTATTATTTTTTTTATTATTATTATTATTACATATATTTTTCTATTATATTTTTTCACAATGCCCACAGTACCAATAAACTTTGTATAAACACTAATAAACAATAAAGTTAAATTGGTCCTCCGAAGAGGGGGGGGGTGGTGG
Organism: Astyanax mexicanus; assembly: GCF_023375975.1. Lineage (NCBI taxonomy): Eukaryota > Metazoa > Chordata > Actinopteri > Characiformes > Acestrorhamphidae > Astyanax > Astyanax mexicanus. The sequence goes on along the minus strand of NC_064422.1, from coordinate 40,913,455 downwards.
TGGGCAAAAAAAAAAAAAGAAATAAATGCATTGAACTGCACTGTTACAATGTTACACTACACTTAAAGGGGACTGTATTTATTGAAATTGGTTGGTGTAGCTGCAGGCATGCAGCAAACCGATAAACCCGGTTGTTTCCGACGCTTGGCTGCCCCTGAGGAAAGCTCACACTGATACATGCAGAAGAGAAACAGTGCTCCTGTCAGCATCTGGCCGTCACAGCAGCTTTCAGTGATTAAGGTCACAAGCCCTGAAGATAAGATTAATTTACTGAGAGTACCATGCTGATACCATGACCCGTTCTCCAGCAGAGCCAAACAACAATGCACTGTATATATACAGACCAGGCTGACACAGATTATACAGCCGGCTGGGTGAATGAGCCTCACAAAGCATTTTAATGGTTCTTTATGCAAGATATAAACCTGTTTTCTGTTTATTATATTCTACACTGTAAAAGCAGGGTAACAGTAAGGTCGCCTATTTTAGTGTTTAACCCAGAGTTTCTTTTTTTTTTTCAACTTTTTCCCATTTTCTCCCCATTTTACACGGCCAATTACCCAACCCACTCACTAGGACTGCCCCTATCACTAGTGATGCCCCAACACACCAGGAGGGTGAAGACTAACACATGCCTCCCTCGATACATGTGAAGTCAGCCACCACTTCTTTTCGAGCTGCTGCTGATGCTTTAGCATTGCCGAGTAGCATCACAGCGCTAACGCTCGGAGGAAAGCGCAGCGACTCGGTTCCGATACATCAGCTCACAGACGCCCTGTGCTGCAGACATCACCCTAGGAGTGATGTTGAGAGAGAGCGCCATCTACCCACCCGGAGGGAGCAGGGCCAATTTTGCTCCCTCTGAGCGCCGGCAGTTTGATGGCAAAGCTGCATGAGCGGGGGTTCGAACCTGCGACCTTAAGATTAGATTTTTTTTTTTTTTTTTTTTATTTAGCATCTAAGCATTTTGGTCAAGAATAAAGTTTTAGTTGAGCAAACTTATAATAATCAATTAATGTGTTGATTCACTGTTAAAAATGTCTTAAATATTGTCTAATATTTTCATAATCCTTAGGTTTAGATACCCTACCCTACATGTAGTAAAATTTCCAGTCTTCTGAGTTCTTCATATTCTTTGACTCTTGACAGTTAGACAGTTAGCTGTAAGACAGTTGTGCCACTACCGAACTTTAATAATGTACATGTATGTACAGTTACATTTATAATAAAAATAATATACCAAGGAAGAAGAGAAACCTACAGTATATTTACATTGTTTTATTTGATACAGTTTCTGCTGTTTACCAGACAATCCTAAAGGCGAATATCCGTATATCTGTTCATGAACTCAAGCTCAGGTGTACTTCTGCAGGACAATCAGGTGTTCTGCAGCAGGACAATGACCCAAAGCACACAAACAAGTCCACCTCTGAATGACTTAAAAAAAAATAAATCAAGCTTATATTTGTCTGATATTAAAGTTTGTTTGATAATTAGAAACATTTCAGTATTACAAAAAAGCAAAAACAAAAGAAATCTGTAGAGGGGGCAAATACTTTTTCACGCCACTGTACACTACTGGTCAAAAGTTTTAGAACACTCCAATTGTTTAGCAGTCCAGTAGCAGTGCTTACTTTATGGGTGCCCTTTACCTCGCACCCGCCCAATGCACAGATTTATTTTCTGGAGCAGTTTGATTGTTGCGAGAACGTAATCTGTTCTTGGTCTGACCCAGCTATCAAATATACTTTTTTTTAATTGATCTAAAATGCTGATAAGGCTCAGTTTAATCTGATACATTAGCCAGATAATATACTGCCATGAACAAACGCTGTCTCTGCTGCTGCTCCATGCTGTTTACACACTAACAGCGTAGTATGTGCAGCGTTCACTGCTCACATCTGTGCTGCACGTCCCATTAAAACCCTGTTTTTAAAAGCGCAGCAGTACATTTTCAGCGTTCTGTGTTAAAACAGCTTCACACTGCTATAGATACAGATATACGCACTGGAACACAGAATCTTCTCATTATATTTACTTTTTTGCTCCCACGCCAGACAGCTCTGACCAATCAGAGGAGACGATGTGCTTGCGTGATTTATTGGTGCGCATTTTGCTGCGTTTGGTTTTTTATGCCTGTGTGAAACCAAACCAAACAGAGGAAGAAACTCTTCAAATAAACTATAACTCATCAACCATTCCCAATCATAGAAACCTAAAAACTACAGGTGTGAAAACTCTCTTTTATACTCAGCTAATTAAATAATAATTAAAATTAAGTTCTAATTCAGAAATCCTTACAATTCTTTTTACTTGTGGCCATGTAGTGTATTTTTAATAGAGCTCTCACGTTTATAAAATATATATTGATATATAATTTCACCTGGTTTCCTTTCTGAAGCTCATCAGTGAAGACCCACAATGCATTCCTTTGCTGCTAACTGGCCTCCCGGCCTGTGTAGTAAAACCACTACAGATGATCCAGAATGCAGCAGCACGTCTGGTCTTCAACCAGCCAAAACGGGCACATGTCACCCCGCTGCTCATTGAGCTCCATTGGCTACCAGTTGATGCTCGCATCAAATTCAAAACTCTTACAATCGCCTACAAGGTGATGACAGAACAGCTCCTTCCTACCTGCACTCGCTCCTGAAGGCTTACGCTACCTCCCGGCCGCTGCGCTCCTCCAATGAACGTCGCCTCGCTTTACCAAACAAACATTCACACAAAGCAATCCAGACTGTTCTCATACAGAGTTCCCCAATGGTGGAACAAACTACCTTCCACTACCAGATCAGGAGAATCTCTCACTATCTTTAAGAAACTCCTGAAGACAGAGCTCTTCAAAGAGCACTTACTCTCCTAACACCTCTAACTAACTACCTTCTACTACCAGATCAGGAGAATCTCTCGCTATCTTTAAGAAACTCCTGAAGACAGAGCTCTTCAAAGAGCACTTCCTCTCTTAACACCTCTAACACACTAACTACTTCTAACCCCATTTCCTTCTTCCTCTCCTTCACTCCTCTATCCTATTATTCCCCTTTGTCCTCATTTTATCCCTATCCAAAGTTTTTTACCTTTAAACTTATTTTACATTGTACTTGACTATTGTAAGTCGCTTTGGACAAAAGCGTCTGCCAAATGTAATGTAATGTAATGTAATGTAACATCATGCCTGGCACAGAGAATGGCTATTATTACATATGGAAAAATAGATCTCACTCGCCTTGATTTATCACACATGCCCGTCACATCCTGTCTGTTTAAACAATTGTATTTAATTTAATTGTAAAAATATACACTACCAGGGTCTTTAGGGACAACAAATTACGTTTTTTTTTTAATCACATTAATCACAATATTCTGTGTATAATGTTATTCTTGTTATTCTTAAGATTCTTTAAGTTTTTATCAGTGCCAGATTAACACTTTCTGAGGCCCGGGGCTAATTACCAGGATGAGGCCCTTCATTTCATGTTCTGATGCATGACCTCACACAAACACACGGACACATCAGCGACAGCGTACACAGTACCAATCTATAAAAGACTACCGTTTAAAGTGAACTGGTAACATGATTTCAATTCAATTTAGGGTTGGGCGATGTCTCTTTAATTGGCAGTTGACGATGTTTACAGGGAAACATCGCGATGGACGATGATATCGTGGGGGGGTGTGGGTTGATTAGAAATAACTAAAAACTGATTTACTATATTTTACTTATATTTACTATACATTTACTATAGACGAATAAAATATATACGCAAAAAAGGAAAAATAGGACACTTTAAAAAGATCATTAAAATGGATACATAAAAAATAAAGAATGTATATCTTATGAAGAAAAAAATAATGTGATCAATAAAATAATAAAAAATATTTCAAATGAATAAAACAATAATTACTATGAAATAAAAACACAATCAAAGGCTTTCTGATAGTGCTCAGAATAATACAAGTTTCAGTTTCAGTTAGTTTCAGTTTCATGTCATTGAAACAGCACACCAAAACCTCAACCTTTCCTTTATATTTGGCAATATTGGATTAACTTTACAGGTCCTCACTCATCTTCATTTATTTAACTAAACTGAGTTTTATATTTGTAGCCTCGCGCTGAATTCTGCTCCGCGCTGCGGAAGAGAGAGAGAGACAGAGAGAGAGAGAGAGAGAGAGAGAGAGAGCAGCGCATCTTTGCTGGTGGTAGCTGCTACAGCAGGCTGATTTTTGTCATTTGACATTCAGCGGCCGGAGGCCCCCATAGTGGCGAGGCCCGGGACTGCAGCCCTTTCAGCCCATTCTTTTAATCCGGCCCTGGTTTTTATAGTGGATATGTTAATGTAAATAAAAGACGAAATATAAGAAATGTAAAATGCAATTATATTTATATTAGTGGTGTGAATTAAAATACTAGTATATACTTGTATGTTTGCGGGGAGATAAAGCAAATGTTAGATAGAGGAAACTTTTTTTTTTTAACTTTATTGTAAACCTCTCGGCACGGTGGCGCAGTGGGTAGCACTTCCGCCTCACAGCAAGACGGCCTGGGTTCGATTCCCGGGTCTTTCTGTGTGGAGTTTGCACGTTCTCCCCGTGTCTGCGTGGGTTTCCTCCGGGTTCTCCGGTTTCCTCCCACAGTCCAAAGACGGCACGTTCAGGCTAATTGGATGTCGGATACAAATTGCCCCTAGGTGTGAGTGTGTGAATGAATGTGTCTGTCTGCCCTGCGATGGTGTATCCTGCCTTCCGCCCGATGCCGGCTGGGATAGGCTCCAGCACCCCCCCCCCCCCGCGACCCTTAATGGATGAAGCGGTTGATAATGACTTGACTTGTAAACCTCTCATGTGGACCAATAAACCATGCGAGCACATTGTTTCCTCTGATTGGTCAGAGCTGTCTGGTGCGGGAGCAAGGAAGTAAATAAAGTAAAAAGATTCTGTTTCCAGTGCGTATATCTGTAGTGCAGTGTGAAGCTGCTTTAACATAGAACAATGTTAAACAGTGTTTTTAATGGAACGTGCAGCGCAGATGTGAGCAGTGAACGCTGCACATACTTGCACACTCTTAGTGTGTAAACAGCATGGAGCAGCAGCTGAGACAGCGTTTGTTCATAGCAGTGTATTATCTGGCTAATATATCAGATTAGGCTGCACCTTATCAGAAGTTTAGCTCAATTAAAAATATATAAATTTGATAGCTGAGTCAGATCGAGACCAGATCAGACCAGTTCTCACCACAAGCGAAGTGCACCAGAAAAAAGGCAGATTATGGTGAAAGTTGGGGTCAAACTTTGTGGCATAATTTATTGTGTTAAAAAAATCTGAACGCGTTACTGATTCCATATTAATTGCATGCGTTAACGCTTTAACGTTGAGCGCTATAATAAATACAGTAAATCAAAGCTGAGAACATCCAGTCCCCTCATCAATTACTGTGCTGAAACCACTCGCTCTGACCTTTGCTTTGCTTTAACTCAACACAGCTCAGTGGAGTTAAGTGTGATAATGAGGCGGTGGAGTTGCTCTGGTTGGCAGTGTGACACAGTGCCGCTGTTTGAGGAACGCAGTTCAGGTCGTATAATGTGAAGAGCTTGGAGGTCTGGGGGGGGGGGGGGGGGGGGGGGGGTTGGGTATCAGGGTGGTCTCTTAGCGGAATATATCAGGATATCAGGCATGTGCGTGTTCTGTACCAGTTCAGAAACGTCCTGTAATCAATTAATCAATCAATCAACCTTTATTTTCATTTGGGAAAAACATTGAGGGTGACCCTCATTTACAATGCTGCCGAGAATTTACAACATCAAAGGGATTGAACACATTTAATAAAAAAATTTGATTAGAAATTATAAGAAATAAAATAGTAAAAAATAAAAATAAATAAATAAAAGTACTAATTTTAAATCAACAATTAATAAAAATATATATGTAAAACAGAAAATTCTAAAATACTTAAAAAAAAACAAATTTGACACGTAAAAAGTAAAAAAGTTGTAACATATAAAATAAGTAAATAGATAATAGTGAAAGTTAAGTAAAATGTTAAAAACGTATTAATGTTAAAAAAGTGATTAAAAATGTTAAAAAGTGATTAAATGAATAATAGAAATAAAAACAAGAATGAAAATGCAAAACATTAAAATAAAATACAAATAAAATAAAAAGAATTAAATAAAAGTAATGTTAAATAAACAAAATTAAAATTAATAAATAAAAAATAAAAATAAGAAAAAAAGATAAACTAATAAAAAAAGTCATTTAAAACAGTCACAGGCTTTCTGATGGTGATTAGAAACTAAAAGTTTGAAATGATTCACTGATCCCAGCGAGCTGAGCTTTAACGATTCCTGTAGTGAATAGTTCTCTGTAGCTAAAAGCAGATTTTCCCAGTTCACTAAAAACTCTCGGTACCTGACAGGTGATCCAACCACTGGAACGAGTCTTATTATTATAATTAATTGTCTTATTATTATTAATTATTATTATTAATTGAGATTAGTGAAGAGATATAAGCTGGCGAATGGCCAGAGAGTGATTTATAGACACAAAAATTAGCCAAGGAGATTGTAAACATGCTGTAGATGGATGCCCTTGCTGTCGGCGGCTGCGTGGCTTAAAGAAATGTCCCTTTCCTGTTTATAGGTTTCTGTGCTGGTGGCCGCCGGGCGCGTGGTGCCCTGTGAGTGGATGCCCGCAGGGGGCAGAGCGAGAGAGAGAGAGAGGAAAAAAAAAAAGTGTCCCATTAAAACCCTGTTTTTAAAAGCGCAGCAGTACATTTTCAGCGTTCTGTGTTAAAACAGCTTCACACTGCTATAGATACAGATATACGCACTGGAACACAGAATCTTCTCACTATATTTACTTTTTTGCTCCCACGCCAGACAGCTCTGACCAATCAGAGGAGACGATGTGCTTGCGTGATTTATTGGTGCGCATTTTGCTGCGTTTGGTTTTTTATGCCTGTGTGAAACCAAACCAAACAGAGGAAGAAACTCTTCAAATAAACTATAACTCATCAACTAATCCCAATCATAGAAACCTAAAAACTACAGGTGTGAAGACTCTCTTTTATACTCAGCTAATTAAATAATAATTAAAATCAAGTTCTAATTCAGAAATCCTTACAATTCTTTTTACTTGTGGCCATGTAGTGTATTTTTAATAGAGCTCTCACGTTTATAAAATATATATTGATATATAATTTCACCTGGTTTCCTTTCTGAAACTCATCAGTGAAGACCCACAATGCATTCCTTTGCTGCCACATCATGCCTGGCACAGAGAATGGCTACTATTACATATGGAAAAATAGATCTCACTCGCCTTGATTTATCACACATGCCCGTCACATCCTGTCTGTTTAAACAATTGTATTTAATTTAATTGTAAAAATATACACTACCAGTTTGTAGTCCTGTTTATAGGTTTCTGTGCTGGTGGCCGCCGGGCGCGTGGTGCCCGGTGAGTGGATGCCCGCAGGGGGCAGAGCGAGAGAGAGAGAGAGGAAAAAAAAAAGTGTGGGCCTAAGAAGAGGCTATATTCGCCCTGTGAATCATAGGGGCCTGGTATCCGGGGGTGTCCCCTTACACACCATATAAGGGCCCCCAGGACTGGAGTGCTATCGCTTTCTGCAGTGGGGGGCTATTCTTAGGCTGTCTGTCCAGGCCATCCGCGCAGGCAAGATCTCTGCTCTTTCTGTTTTTCACCACCTTTTTCACACTTATTTTGTGCGTGTAAACCAGGGTGGGGTTCCTGTTGGGTTATTAGTTGGGATTAATGCCTCTGTATTAGCGTGGCTAATCTTAATTAGGTTAATCTCCTTGGTTATCTTGCTGTATTTTCGGTGCATATCGAGAGCTGAACACCAGGTTTGGTTTTTTATCTGGCTGTGCTCAGCCTGTGCTCGGCTCACGGCTGAATTATCACTGTGCGCTCTTCTTCTTCTTCTTGTTGTGTTTTAGAGGCTCCTCGGCGCCTGCCCGTCCCCGGGTGTTCGTCCCGACTCCAGGGTGAAGAACGAAAGAGAAACAAAGGAGCAACTCTCCGCAAAAATGAGCAATTACACAGTCACTCTGAACGGACCTGCGCCATGGGGCTTCAGGCTGCAGGGAGGCAAAGACTTCAACATGCCCCTCACAATCTCAAGGGTAAGAGATCAATCGATATTTGGAACGTACTCTGAATATGACAAAAATTTTTTTTTTCTAGCCCATTCTAAAGTATTGTAATTATTTTTTGTTGCATGATATTTGCATTAATACTCAAAAAAACAACACTAGTAATTTTTTTTTAATTAGTTTGCATGAGTTTGCATGTAAAAAAATTGGTGTCAGAAGTGCTATTATTATATACTACAGTACATAGCATCATTATATCCATAGCTTACAATCACAATAAATTGCCTTGATATAAACAAACAAACAAACAAACAAACAAACAATCAAACAAAATCTTACTGTGAAAGATCTGCTGTTTACAGAATTTACATAATTCTCTGGAAATGTTGGAATCTGGATTTCTGATATGATTAATTTAGATTTTTTAGATTCCAAATTCAAAGTTTGATTTATTAAGTCACGGTTCTTGAAAAAATCCTTTGTAAAATTTATAATTTATCACAACGGTTTCTGATACAGTATATTGGCCTCTTGTTGACAGTGTATTATTCTCTGGGCATCTGAGTTTCTGCTATGATTAATTAGTTTTCATGAGTTTGCGTGTAAAAAAAAATTGGTGTCAGAAGTGGCTCATTTAGTGCACTGTGGTTAGATCCCACTTTTCTGATTGCATACAGCTTCTTCTCTTTTACTCAGATTGTATAAATATGATATAAATAGATATACAGTGTGATTTTTTTTTTTACGATATGATATCAATCAATTTATCAATCAATCAATTTATTTCCACTCAGTAATACATTGAAGATAACCCTTCATTTTCAGCTGAGCATTTACAAAATTTTCAAAAGGGACTGAAAAATAATAAATAAGTTTAAATGATAAATAACAAGCAAAACAGTATACGATTGCATAAATGAATAAATGATATCCTCTCTGTCCAATTAAAAAAACACTTATCTCCAAAACAGCAACTTTACAGGAGAGATAAAAAACATTGTACATTTTCAATGGAAGTCTGTAATGTAAAAATAGTTTATTTCAGGTCATTTTGATAAGATTCTATTGGTCCGTTCATCAATACGTTTTGGCACAGTGTACGGGACAGTTTGTCTGTTCAAATTATGTAGTAAAATAAAAATCACAAAAATGGAGATAAGTGTTTTTCATAGGAGAGCGACAATATGCAAGAATAAAAGGATATGCAGACAGGCTAAAATGTAAGCAATAAAACAAAAAGATAAATTATTTGAATAAAAAAATAATATTATTCTATATGATAGTTTACCTAACATGACATCTAACTTGATGATGACAATACCTGTATATTACAATATATTGCATCTATATCTTAACCCCTGTTTTGTGATATGTATTGTATCAGCAATGTCTTGCACTATCGTTAACTATAGACTTTATTACCACAATGGTGATTTAGTACAATACACAATAGACGTATCATTATTATTTCTATTTATTATGCTGACCTCAATACTTACTATTATGTTTACTTGGTTAAGAAAAGAATGAGAAACCATGTCTACTTTGTGTTAAAATCATTGTGTTTTATTGGGATAATTAAATAGATATATTCTCATTACAAAATCTGAATATTCTAAATAACTAATTATAGTAAATCATGACCCAGTCATATCACTATAGGGTAAATTAATACAGGGCAGTTGCATTGTTATGCTACTACAGTATATAGCATAACAATTTCATTCTTCCCCTTCTCTACTCCTCTATCCTATTATTTCCCTTTGACCTCCTTTAGGCCCTATATAAAGATGTTTTACCTTTATCTTCTATTACTTTTGTACTTCACTATTGTAAGTCGCTTTGGACGAAAGCGTCTGCCAAATGTAATGTAAAGTAAAGTAAAGTAAAGTAAAGTAAAGTAAAGTAAATTAATAAAAGTTATTATAAAGTGTTACCGAAACTCGTTTAATATTATAAAAATATTGGTGCCACTTTAAAATAAGACTACCTTTATAAAGGATTTATAAATGGTTTACAATTAGTTTATTAATGGTTAATAATTAGGTTGTAAACGCCTTAACAATCATTAATAATCAGTTATAACACATACACATGTAGAAAGGGGAACAATATAGACGGCTGTGGGTTCACTACTTGGCAAACAACAGGTCATTGTTGCCCTTTCTACGTATGTGTTATAACTGATTATTAATGATATTTAAGGCATTTACAACCTAATTAGTTACCATTAATAAACTAATTATAAACCATTTATAAACCCTTTATAAAGGTAGTCTTATTTTAAAGTGGTACCAAACATTGTTTATCACAATGGCTTCTGGGACAATATATTAGCAAAATATATTGATATATTTGAGGTTGTGTCCACAACATACATACATGTATTTTAACATTTGCGAGATTAACCAGATCACTGTTTTTTACTTGTTTTTTTTTTTTTTTTTTTGTCAAAAGACGACTTTCTAGTTTCTTCTTCAGTTACATGGGATGATTATATAAGCCTGCCCTGCATCTGTTGTTGTGTCTGATATTGTCACGGCCCGTCCCCCCAGTTATTATCTAACCAGCGCTGCCACAGTGTCTGCAGAGCGGCTCTATGAATAGATTAGGTTGAAGCAGTCTTTTAAAAAAGTGTGTGTGTGTGTGTGTGTGTACAGAGCAGTGGTTAAGTGATGTGAAAAGTGAGAAGCACAGATACGTGCAGTAAAGCTCGTAACTCCGCCCCGTCTGTCAGATATTGTATTGGGTTTATCTGCTGGTTCTTCATGGCCGTGTTTCATCACTGCGTCTGGATCAGTATCATACGCTTTGTTGAAGTGCCAGGCTTTCGTGTGCCCAGAGAGAATAGAGCGATCTGAACCGGTTTAACTCTGATCTTAATCTAAACTGCAGGAAAAAAATCACCTCAGGTTCTTCAGAAGCTCCTGAAGCCAATAGGTCAATTTCCTTAACCCAGTTTAGACCTAAATGTAGACTGTGTTTCTTTTTCAATAGAAAATCTCCATTTAAAATGCTGTGCAGTTTAAAACCAGACTAAAATGGCTTAATAATGAACTTAATACATAAATATGGAGGCCCATTTTATACATTTCTTATATTAATTAAACTTATTTTCAGATAGTAAGTCATTATTTTTACATAGTAAGTCTTTATTTTGATATAGAAAATCATTATGTTCAGATAGAAAGTCATTATTTTGAGATCATTAATTTGAAAGTTATTATTTTTAGATACTAAGTTGTTATTATGAGATACTAAGTCATTATTTAAAGGTACCTCATTATTTTGAGATACTGTCTAATTATTTTGAGAAAGTAAGTCATTATTTTGAGATAGTAAGTCAGTATTTTGAGATACTATCTTTTTATTTTGAGATACACTTTCATTATTTTAACATAGTTTTTTTTTGAGAAGAGTTTTTATTTTGATATAGAAAATCAATATGTTGAGATAGAAAGTCATTATTTTGAGATAGTAAGTCTTTATTTTGAGATAGAAAGTCATTATTTTAAGATCATTCATTTGAAAGTTATTCATTTTAGATACCAAGTTGTTATTATGAGATACTAAATCATTATTCTGAGATACTAAGTCTTTATTTTAGACATAGTAAGTCATTATTTTGAGAAAGTAAGTCATTATTTTGTGATAGCAAGTCATTATTCTGAGATAGTAAATCATTATTTTCAGATAGTAAGCAATTCTTTTGAGATAGTAAGTCATTATTTTGTGTACTAAGTAATTATTTTGAGATAGTAAGTAAATTTCAAATAGTAAGTAATTATTTTAAGATATTAAGTAATTATTTTGAGAAGTCATTAGTTTGAGAAACATCATTTTTCTAGATACTAAGTCATTATTTTTAGATACTTAGTCATTTTTTTGAGATACTAAGTCATAATTTTTACATAAAAAGTAATTATTTTGAGAGAGAAAGTCATTATTTTGTGATAGTAAATCATTATTTTGATATGCTAAGTAATTATTTTGAGATAGTGAGGCATTCATTTGAGATACTATTTCATTATTTTGAGATACTATCTCAGTTTTTTTTTTCTGAAAGGTACAGTATTCTGATTATGATTCAGAATTGTTGATTTTTTGTGAATGTGTGTTGTGATTTTGAAGCTTGTTTCTCAGAGAGAGGTTTAGGTTGTGATTTCTCTCAGATAACAGACAGATCACAACAGTTTATCTCAGGGATCTGCAGCAGAACTGCTGATATAGCTGCTGTTTTCTCAGAGAGCAGATGAATATTGCTGTAAAGAGGAGGCACCGTGCTCAGGGCTCAGTGCTTTTTAAAGTGGAGCTGGTATAGACCAGGAGATGGAGAAATAGAAACTGGCAGATACGGATTTTTTTTTAAATAGATTAGGTTTCTTTCAGTACTTGAATTAATGTGTTTGATTGTCTGTATTAAAATAATACCACAGGGATAATGAAGGACATCCTAAACAGTGTCAAACAGGAGCAATCAGAGGGCTTCCCCAGACACCTGGGCATTCTTGATTCTTGAAATTCTTTAAATGACTGGGTTTGTTGGTGATGGCAGAATAACGGGGGCTTTGTTTTTGTTAGAGAACTGCAAACACCTGCCACGGCTGTTTTTAGATTCTATTCTCTGTCCTTCATACTGTATTTCCCGTTTTGTCTTTATTTTTATGCAGTTTGTAGAACAGAAAATTCGAATATCATTGAAAAGTTACTTTATTTCAGTTCAAAATGTGAAAATATGATAAGTTTATATGATTTTACCAAATTGAAAACCTCTGGAATATAATCAAGAGGAAGATGGATGATCACAAGCCATCAAACCACCAAACTGAACTGCTTGAATTTTTGCACAAGGAGTGTTCAAGCATAAAGTTATCCAAAAGCAGTGTGTAAGACTGGTGGAGGAGAACATGATGCCAACATGCATTAAACAAAAACTGTGATTAAAAACCAGGGTTATTCCACCACATATTGATTTCTGAACTGCAAAAACTTTATGAATATGAACTTGTTTTCTTTGCATTATTTGAGGTCTGAAAGCTCTGCGCCTTTTTTTTATTTCAGACATTTCTCATTTTTTCTGCAAATAAATGCTCTAATTGACAATATTAGAATTAGGAAGAAATTGTGTCTGTAGTTTATAGAATAAAACAACAATATAAATTTTTCAGAAACATAAAGCTATAAATAGCAAAATCAAACTGATTCAGAAACTGAAGTGCTCTCTTATTTTTGTTGATGATTATGGCTAACAGCTAATTAAAAACAATACAAAAATCAGTATATAAGAAAATCAGAATATTATATATGTATTATAAGAACAATTGGTACTTTTGGCAGTACTGTGGGCAGTGTGCCAAGTCCTGCTGGAAAATGAAATCCACATCTCCATAAACGTTGTCAGCAGCAGAGGGAAGCATGAAGTGCTGTAAGATTTTGTGGGAAAACAAAACTGCACTGACTTTAGACTTGATAATAAAACACAGTGGATCAACACCAGCAGATGACATGTCTCTCCATTAAACCATCACTGATCATCAGTACATTTTACATTTCATTTAAAGGAAATCAAGGGAGCAGAGTCTGGAGGAAGAGTGGAGAGACACACAGTCCAAACTGCTCGAGGTCTAGTGTGAAGTTTCCACCAATCAGTGATGGTTTGGAGAGACATGTCATCTGCTGATGTTGATCCACTGTGTTTTATTATCAAGTCTAAAGTCAGTGTTTCTTTCTGTTCTTTAGCTGTAAATGTCAGTACAGTGAGGTTATAATTAGAGTTATAATTACCCGGATGAGCTATAATTACTCTAATTGGTCGTGGTAAACAGTGGCTAAAAATTACTACTGACATTTAAGAGTGTGCAGCTTTTATTGGACACTAGTGTAACTCAGCACTGTACTGTACCAGCTGTGTTCTAGGTCTAGTTGTTGAAGGCTGTAAGAGGAAGTCCATGATTGGCAGTATTTACTTCAATACAGTTTTTTGTTTCCATAGTATAAAAATTGCTGGTATATGCTAGCATATTTTTCCATTATTATCTAATGTGAAATTAATTTTAGCTGTCTTTGCTATCGTAATGACAGGAAAAGTACACCTTGTGCAGTTCAAAATGTGCAAAAGGCATCTATCTACTGATTATCTTAATTAATTATGAGTGTCATTGTGTCAGTTGCCATTCCCTTTAAGAGCCAGCTGCGCTCTGACTTTGGCGGCTTGCTATTTTAACGGTGCAGCACTTCTGCGCTTCTCAGCAGAGGAAACTAATCTGCTTGTTCAATCTATTTATTGTGGATGTAAAAGTTTGCATTGCTGCCAGCATGCATGCGCTATGAGTTTGTGCACTGCTGCGTGTCCATATGTGCATAACAAGCTAAGGCGTGTGCATGTTAGGTGTGCGCCTGTCTTGACAATCACTGCCAAGATAGCAATAAACATCTTACTGTTGACCTCTGTCTAGGTTGTATATAGTCAGTCAGTGGAGCTCCTGTATTTTCTGTTGCAAAGATATATATATATATGTAGCAATACATCATAAATTTACCTGAACATTCTTTGCATGCAGACCACTATGACCATCAGTATAGATATATTCATAAGCATTGTTGCTATTTAAATGACACAGGTGGAAGGCAGAAAAATATACTGTTGGTGAGGTGTAAGATAGCAATGAGCATCGCAACGTGCCTTGTACAGAGTGTAAGATAGTGCCCTTAGTTTTAATTATGTGTCTACTTTATTTTGTCAATAGTCTTACAACTTATGTGGTATAGTTTTTATATAGTTCTAAAAGTGTTTTAATAGATTGTGTGTCAGCAGAGGAGGTAGGTAACAAGTTTACCAGAAACAGGATTAACTGTAACAGGGCTTATGGTAACAGGGCCGATGGTAACAGGGCTGAAGGTAACAGGACTGAAGGTAACAGGGCTGAAGGTAACAGGGCTGAAGGTAACAGGGCTGATGGTAACAGGGCTGAAGGTAACAGGGCTGATGGTAATAGGGCTGAAGGTAACAGGGCTGATGGTAACAGGGCTGAAGGTAACAGGGCTGATGGTAACAGGGGTGAAGGTAACAGGGCTGATGGTAACAGGGCTGATGGTAACAGGGCTGAAGGTAACAGGGCTGACAGTAACAGGGCTGATGGTAACAGGAATGAAAGGTAACAGGGCTGATAGTAACAGGGCTGATGGCAACAGGGCTAATGGTAACAGGGCTGACGGTAACAGTGCTGAAGGTAACAGGGCTGAAGGTAACAGAGATGAGAGTAACAGGGCTGAAGGTAACAGGGCTGAAGGTCACAGGGCTGATGGTCACAGGGCTGAAGGTAAAAGGGCTGAAGGTAACAGGGCTGAAGGTAACAGGGCTGATGGTAACAGGGCTGAAGGTAACAGGGCTTATGGTAACAGGGCTGATGGTAACAGGGCTGAAGGTAACAGGGCTGACAGTAACAGGGCTGATGGTAACAGGAATGAAAGGTAACAGGGCTGATAGTAACAGGGCTGATGGCAACAGGGCTAATGGTAACAGGGCTGACGGTAACAGTGCTGAAGGTAACAGGGCTGAAGGTAACAGAGATGAGAGTAACAGGGCTGAAGGTAACAGGGCTGAAGGTCACAGGGCTGATGGTAACAGGGCTGAAGGTAAAAGGGCTGAAGGTAACAGGGCTGAAGGTAACAGGGCTGATGGTAACAGGGCTGAAGGTAACAGGGCTTATGGTAACAGGGCTGATGGTAACAGGGCTGAAGGTAACAGGGCTGACAGTAACAGGGCTGATAGTAACAGGAATGAAAGGTAACAGGGCTGATAGTAACAGGGCTGATGGCAACAGGGCTAATGGTAACAGGGCTGACGGTAACAGTGCTTATGGTAACAGGGCTGATGGTAACAGGGCTGAAGGTAACAGAGATGACAGTAACAGGGCTGATGGTAACAGGAATGAAAGGTAACAGGGCTGATAGTAACAGGGCTGATGGCAACAGGGCTAATGGTAACAGGGCTGACGGTAACAGTGCTGAAGGTAACAGGGCTGAAGGTAACAGGGCTGAAGGTAACAGGGCTGATGGTAACAGGGCTGAAGGTAACAGGGCTGATGGTAACAGGAATGAAAGGTAACAGGGCTGATAGTAACAGGGCTGATGGCAACAGGGCTAATGGTAACAGGGCTGACGGTAACAGTGCTGAAGGTAACAGGGCTGAAGGTAACAGAGATGAGAGTAACAGGGCTGAAGGTAACAGAGAGGAGAGTAACAGGGCTGAGGGTAACAGGGCTAAAGGTAACAGAGATGACAGTAACAGGACTGATGGTAACAGGGTTGAAGGTAATAGAGATGACAGTAACAGGGCTAAAGTGTAACTGGATTGTTTGTTACAGGAATGACATTATCTGGGTTGATGGTAACAGGGTTGATAGTAACAGAGTAAAGGTAACAGGGTTGGCTAACAGGGTTAACAGCAACAGAGTGAATAATATAAGAAATACAAGTAATTTAAATCATATTATGTGTATAAATTGTGGCTAAAATATTCACCTAGTGTTGTTCTTATTGTTACTGAATGTTGTATAGCCGCAGTTCTAGGACTAACCCTGTAACTGCTGGGTGCATATAAGCCAAAAAAATAAAATAAATTAGATTTGTTTCTGTATGATTGGAGGAGATGTAGCCTATTTGTTGACAAATGGATTTACAGTGGAGGAGTGACCTTTATAAAATGTCATCTTCCAGCTAGTTTCTGCTTCTGTTTCACTGCTTCTGGATTTGTTCTAACCTGATCCACGTTTAATTAAGATCTGCAGATACTGTAGGCTTTACATTACAGACACTCTAAACAAGCACAGTAAATAAAAGACTTACAAAAAGAGCGTAGGTGTGTGTGTGTGTGTGTGTGTGTGTGTTTGTCTGTGTGCACTAGAGTTTGTACTGTATCTGTTTCTCTGAGTACTTTATTAATATCCTCCTTTCACCCTGTTCTTCAATACTTGTGATATAACCCCACAGCATAGAAAACCACCACCAGTGTTGTGCCAGTTCACAGCTTTTCTGAACTAGTTCAAGTTCAGTTCATACATGCTCAAAGTGAACAGTTCACGTTCAAAGTTCACAATTTTAATTCTGAACTAGTTCAAAGTTCAGTTCATTTTACTTTTTTCGTGAGATATTCAAATAAATACTTTTTTCACACTACAAGCTAGAAATCACTATACGTTCTTTGAAACGGCTCATTGTAGACATTTGCTCATGACACTGTAATTGTGGGTTTCTTACCCGGTGATGAAAATGTTCATAAGGAGAATCGGTGTCTGTGTCCGTGCATCACTTCCACTAGCCATTTTTTTTATTGTAGCGCTTTCTCTCACTCTCGCCCTCGCGCTCCGCGCTCTCGATGTTGGTCTCTCTCTCTCTCTCTCTCTCTCTCTCGCCCTCGCGCTCCGCGCTCTTGATGTTGGTCTCTCTCTTTCTCTCTCTCGCTCTCTCGCTCTCTCTCGCGCGCGCTCCGCGCTCCGCGCTCTCTAGCCAATGTTCATTTACAGTGATGTCCGCCGTTCATGACACATAATGTGAACTAATTCACGTTCAAGTTCTTTATTAAAAATGTGTTGCACTCGTTCACACACAACACTGACCACCACTATCTATCTATCTATCTATTTACTAAAAAAAATACGTTAATCAATCATAGTCAATCATATGTTTTACATTAATCAAATACTTGTGTGGTGTACAACACTATATTTGTCATAAATTTAAGTTAAGAAGTGGAAACTGGAAACCCTGGCCTCAACCAGTGATTACATTTAATTTCAATTTTTTTTCCAACACAGATTATTTATTTAGACCAGCTTTTTTTTTTTTACAAAAACTGGCTCACATGGCATTCATTCATATTGGAGACCACAACTAGACATTTTAAAAGGAATGAAAAAAATTGTTGATGCACTGTAAACTGTGCATCAACAGATTTAGATAATCTGTCTCTGACTTTTTTACTTTATCTACAAGGTGTTTCAACTGTAGGTAGGAGTGTGTAATAAATAGAGTGGAGCGATGATTAAACACAGTGTTTAAAAATTCCAGCAGCACTGCTGCAGTATCTGATCCACTCACTGTACCACCAGCTCAACACTCACTAACACCTCATACACCACCACCATGCTAATTACTGCTGTATCTGATCCACTCACTGTACCACCAGCTCAACACTCACTAACACCTCATACACCACCACCATGCTAATCACTGCTAATCACTGCTGTATCTGATCCACTCACTGTACCACCAGCTCAACACACACTAACACCTCATACACCACCACCATGCTAATCACTGCTGTATCTGATCCACTCACTGTACCACCAGCTCAACACTCACTAACACCTCATACACCACCACCATGCTAATCACTGCTGTATCTGATCCACTCACTGTACCACCAGCTCAACACTCACTAACACCTCATACACCACCACCATGCTAATCACTGCTGTATCTGATCCACTCACTGTACCACCAGCTCAACACACACTAACACCTCATACACCACCACCATGCTAATCACTGCTAATCACTGCTGTATCTGATCCACTCACTGTCCCACCAGCTCAACACTCACTAACACCTCATACACCACCACCATGCTAATCACTGCTAATCACTGCTGTATCTGGGGTGGGTTTCCCAAAAAACGATCAATCTTAGCGAATAACGAACGAAGTAACGAATGACATGAGTAAAGAACGAGCCAGTTCTGCGAGTGTTTCCCAAAGAGCTTCGCAACGTGAAAATTAACGAACGAGGTTAAAGAACGTCTTTGTTGACTCCTCCCCCGAAACAGCGCGCTCAATCGAACCACAAATATCGATTCAACACTGCCTATATGAAGTATTTATTCACGATGACACCCTAAAAACGTAGAAATGTGTTGTAATTAACAACATTATACTCCTAAAGATACATATGACTAAATAAATACTCGAAAATTGAATCTATTTTAAAACATTAAACTTATTATTTACATTTTTAAAACTATTATTGTTAATATATATTATATTAATAGATACTATACTAACATTATTAATAGTAATATTGATAGTAATATTAATTTATTATTATTATAATTATTAATATTATAAAAATAATATAATAATATACATATACGTATGTTCCTGTGTGTGTGTATATATATATATATATATATATATATATATATATATATATATATATATATAAACATATTTCTGTTGGTTTAAAATGTAAATGTATATATATATATATATATATATATATATATATATATATATATATATTAAATTTTTAACCAACAGACAAAAAGGTGCATGGCCTTGACAATCCCCTAACATAAACCCATTGATTTAGGATGAGCTGGAGCTTCACAGTATAAAGTACAAAACATATTTCTGTTGGTTAAAAATGTAATCTATATATATATATATATATATATATATATATATATATATATATATATATATATATATATATATATATATATATATATATATATACATTTACATTTTAATCTATATATATATATATATATATATATATATATATATATATATATATATATATATATATATATATATATATACATTTACATTTTAAACCAACAGAAATATGTTTTGTACTTTATACTGTGAAGCTCCAGCTCATCCTAAATCAATGGGTTTATGTTAGGGGATTGTCAAGGCCATGCACCTTTTTGTCTACTAATTCCATTTGCGTCAATTAGTTTTCATGGTTTTAATAATAATCGACAACGTAAAAAAATATATATATTGAATGAGACTTGTCCAACTTTTGACTGGTATTTATATATTAGCGAGCTGAAACACCCCAGAGTTTGCCCAGATGAACGGCCACAATGTTGGTTAGAAGCACCTGATTAAGGAATAATATTAAATATTACCTGCACATTCACCAATACCCTTTACAATACGTGTAGGTGTGATTAAAGACACCACACCGGATACCAGGGATTTTCCAAATAGCATGGAAATATATTATGTTGTGCTGTAATTCCTGGTCTTGTGGGAAGTGTATATAAGTGTGTGTATGCCACATAACAGCCTGATTACAGAATCAACGGACTTGGAGACTTTGCAGCTTTGCTTAGACCATGAGCATCATCTGCAGGAATTGACTGGTTGCATTTCTTGCAGCGTTAATGTCAAGACTTCTATCATCGCTAATCTGCATTTTAATAATTTACTCGTGGGTTTGATTGGCCGATTCCAATATGCCCAGTTAGACTACAAGCCACAGTTGGCATTATAATATAGTGTAATATACTATAATATAATATAACTTATTCACTCACTTACTCACTTGTCAACCGCTTTATCCGTTAAGGGACGCGGGGGAGGGAGGGGGAATTTGGGGGGCGCTTGATGGCTGGAGTCTATACCAGCTGGCATCGGGCTGAAGGCAGTATACACCCTGGACAGGATGCCAATCCATCACAGGGCAGACAGACACAGACACATTCACTCACACACTCACACCTAAGGGGCAAATTTTATCCGACATCTAATTAGCCTGAACTAATTTCTTTGGACTGTGGGAGGAAACCGGAGCACCCGCAGACACAGGAAATAATATAATATAATATAATATAATATAATATAATATAATTATATAGTAATATGATTGATTTTAATTAATAGTAATGTAATATAATATAAAAATATTAATAATTATATAGTAATATAATTGATTATAATTAATAGTTATTATAATCTATAACCTTAAAATTGGCGGTCCCTGGTGTTTAAGGTGCTGAACTGCAAGTCGAGATCCCCTAAAGAAGCTCTTAAGAATAACGACTGGGTCAGGTTACTCGTTAATCTGCGAGCGAGTTTACGTAGTACTTTAGTTACGCACGGGTTTGGGAAACACTCTTTAATTAACGATCAATCTTAAGTACGAGTTAACGAAGTTCTTAGCGTTACAAAGCTTTCGGGGAAACCCACCCCTGATCCACTCACTGTACCACCAGCTCAACACACACTAACACCTCATACACCACCACCATGCTAATCACTGCTAATCACTGCTGTATCTGATCCACTCACTGTACCACCAGCTCAACACTCACTAACACCTCATACACCACCACCATGCTAATCACTGTTAATCACTGCTGTATCTGATCCACTCACTGTACCACCAGCTCAACACACACTAACACCTCATACACCACCACCATGCTAATCACTGCTGTATCTGATCCACTCACTGTACCACCAGCTCAACACACACTAACACCTCATACACCACCACCATGCTAATCACTGCTGTATCTGATCCACTCACTGTACCACCAGCTCAACACTCACTAACACCTCATACACCACCACCATGCTAATCACTGCTAATCACTGCAGAACTGAGAATATTAATGACCCACCACCCAAATAATAATAAAATCTGCTCTGTGGTGGTTTTCTATTTCTATCCGGTGGGTTCTGAGTATTTAAGGGTGAACATTAGGAGGATAATAATAAAATGAACAGAGACATTGTGTCCTACAACAATAGTGCTGGTGATTTATTCACTCTGCCATTCACGTTTGGATACATTGACTCATGCTGTCTGACATTAAAGAAAGGTCAGGTCGGCACATGCAGATTCAGGCTCCAAAAATATGACCGCCACATAGTTCGTACAGGATAATGGATGGTTACACCTGTGCCGGGTCAGCCTTACCAAAACAGCCTTCAGCAACACCAGACTACGGCTTAAACACTCAGAAGAGCACATTTAATATCAGTATAATGTGGCTTTTATGTCCACAGCACTGTGTAACATTCACTTTAAATAACTTTTTATACATTTTATACAGTTTTCTTTGATATAGGGTGATGGACTTTTTACCATGAAGTTGACCAAACTATACAGTGGTGTGAAAAAGTATTTCCCCTTACAGATTTCTTTTGTTTTAGATTTTTAGTCATACTTACATTTTTTAGATTATCAAACAAACTTAAATATCAGACGAAGGTGACCTGACTAAATACAAAAAGCAGTTTTTAAAATAATTATTTCATTTATAAAGGCGAAAAAAACATTCCAAAACAATCTAACCCTTTGGAAAAAAGTGTTTACGACCCATAAACCTGTAGAATCAAGAAATCTCTTAAATAGAACCTGTCTGACAACATGAAGCAGATAAAAGATCTCAAAAACAACACATTATTATTATACCCCCATCTGAGGAAAACATTCAAAAACAGATTAAAAAAAATCTTAAATAAGTCTGGAAAAGGTTATATAGTCATTTCTAAAGCTGAAAAGTCTGCTTAATATAGAACACTGATGAACCTTCCCAGGAGTGACCGGCCGACCGAAACTACTCCAAAAGGGCATGACCAACTCATCCAGGAGGACTCGGTTTTAAGATTTAAATGTTACACAGAGTAAATAAGTGAACTGAAATTCAGTCAATCCTTTCTTTTAGTAAACTTTACTTCATTTATTTTTACTGAATCAATCCTTTCTTTTAGTAAACTTTGCTTAATTTATTTTTACTGAATCAATCCTTTCTTTTAGTAAACTTTGCTTAATTTATTTTTACTGAATCAATCCTTTCTTTTAGTAAACTTTCCTCAATTTATTTTTACTGAATCAATCCTTTCTTTTAGTAAACTTTACTTAATTTCTGAATATAATATTACCTAATTACAATTACTTAATTTATACAATATTACTCAAATAACTTATGATACATAATATATTATTTAAAGAAATTTAAATATTTTAGTTAAAACACACACATTACACTGTCTCAACAAATTGATGGCATGTAATCGATTCTTTTTAAAATGCAGAAAGTTGCTAAACTTTTTAAAGTAAATTTTACTCATTATTTTTATAATTAAAAATCTTTTTATTTCTCATTTTTGTGTTCATGAGCAAAATGCACAGTATTCTGTGTGTATGTGTGTGTGTGTGTGTGTTGACTGTGTTGGCGGCTCTGGATTTTTTTTTTTTTTTTTTTTTGTCATACAACCTCAAATGTGTCCTAGTGTGTGTGTGTGAGTGTGTGTGTCTCTCTGTGTGAAATGGATTTCTAGATGAATTAAAAGTTGGATTATGATAAGGAGTCTGGCCACAACAGTAGGTTTCAGCCGCAGCACTGATAAGAGCTTTAACTCCCCGTCTGTAATGATGTATTTAGAAACAGAGCGGTGGAGATCTTGTCGGTAGATCAGTGAGAGCTGGACGGCTCGGTGAAGAAGTGTCTCTAATAGCTGGAGAAGAGCTAGAATGAAAAGTCTTATTAACGATGATCTATGCCCATCATTACTGAGGACATTCGCATTAAGGACAGTAGCTTCCTGGCACTGTACCTTCTGTATGTCACCAGTAGGGTGATGTTATAAATACTGTTAGTTGGAGACGTGAACACATAAATTTACAACTTTTTATACTTCTGTTTTTACCTCTTAGGGTGTGTTTACATTACTTACCCTACTACAAGTACTAAAAGCCTGTATTTAATATTGTATGACCTCTAATTAGATGCACAGTAGATACTCAGTCATTTATAGCCCTTAATAAATCATTTATAGCAGTTACTAAATTATTTGTAGTCAGTACTATCTTAATATCAGGTAATGAATCATTTATAATTCCTAATGAATCATTTCTAAATGATATAGCCTTTACTGAATCATTTAAAGTACTAACTGAATCTCTCAATACAGTTACTGAATCAATTACAGTTAGGCAAATCATTTGCAGCATTTGCTAAATCATTCGCAGAAATCATTCGCTGAATCATTTAGGGCAGTTGCTGAATCATTAACAGTAGTTGCTGAATCATTAACAGCAGTTGATGAATCATTTACAGCAGTTTCTGAATCATTTACAGTAGTTACTGAATCATTTACAGTAGTCGCTGAATCATTAACAGCAGTTGATGAATCATTTACAGCTGTTTCTGAATCATTTACAGTAGATGTTGAATCATTTACAGTAGTTGCTGAATCATTTACAGTAGTCGTTGAATCCTTTACAGTAGTTGCTGAATCATTTACAGTAATTTCTGAATCATTTACAGTAATTGCTGAATCATTTACAGCAGTTGCTGAATCATTTACAGCAATTGCTGAATCATTAACAGCAGTTGCTGAATCATTTACAGTAGTTGCTGAATCATTTACAGTAGTTGTTGAATCATTTACAGTAGTTACTGAATCATTTACAGTAGTTACTGAATCATTTACAGTAGATGTTGAATCATTTACAGTAGTCATTGAATCCTTTACAGCAGTTGCTGAATCATTTACAGTAGTTGCTGAATCATTTACAGTAGTTGTTGAATCATTTACAGTAGTTACTGAATCATTTACAGTAGTTGTTGAATCATTTACAGCAGTTGCTGAATCATTTACAGCAGTTGCTGAATCATTTACAGCAATTGCTGAATCATTAACAGCAGTTGTTGAATCATTTACAGTAGTTGTTGAATCATTTACAGTAGTTACTGAATCATTTACAGTAGTTACTGAATCATTTACAGTAGTTGTTGAATCATTTACAGTAATTGCTGAATCATTTACAGTAGTCGTTGAATCATTTACAGTAGTTGCTGAATCATTTACAGTAATTTCTGAATCATTTACAGTAGTTGTTGAATCATTTACAGTAATTTCTGAATCATTTACAGTAGTTGTTGAATCATTTACAGCAGTTTCTGAATAATTTGCAGTAGTTGATGAATCATTTACAGTAGTTGCTGAATCATTAACAGTAATTTCTGAATCATTTACAGTAGTTGTTGAATCATTTACAGTAATTTCTGAATCATTTACAGTAGCTGTTGAATCATTTACAGCAGTTTCTGAATAATTTGCAGTAGTTACTGAATCATTTACAGTAGTTGTTGAATCATTTACAGTATTTGCTGAATTATTAACAGCAGTTGATGAATCATTTACAGCAGTTTCTGAATAATTTACAGTAGTTGCTGAATCATTTACAGTAGTTGTTGAATCATTTACAGTAGTTGCTGAATCATTTGCAGTAGTTAATGAATCATTTGCAGTAATTTCTGAATCATTTACAGTAGTTGTTGTATCATTTACAGCAGTTTCTGAATCATTTACAGTAATTTCTGAATCATTTACAGTAGTTGTTGAATCATTTACAGCAGTTTCTGAATCATTTGCTGTAGTTGATGAATCATTTACAGTAATTGTTGAATCATTTACAGTATTTGCTGAATCATTAACAGCAGTTGATGAATCATTTACAGCAGTTTCTGAATAATTTACAGTAGTTGCTGAATCATTTACAGTAGTTGTTGAATCATTTACAGTAGTTGCTGAATCATTTGCAGTAGTTAATGAATCATTTGCAGTAGTTGCTGAATCATTTACAGTAGTTGCTGAATCATTTGCAGTAGTTGATAAATCATTTGCAGTAGTTGCTGAATCATTTACAGCAGTTGCTGAATCATTTACAGTAGTTGCTGAATCATTGTCAGTAGTTGCTGAATCATTTACAGCAGTTGCTGAATCATTTACAGCAGTTGATGAATCATTTACAGCAGTTGCTGAATCATTTTTAGTGGTTACTGAATCATTTGTAGTAGTTGCTGAATCATATGTTGTTTTCACTGAATCATACATTATATAGCTGCTGCTAAATTAAATTATAACGGCTTATAAATCCTTTATAATCATCAAATCCTTTAAATCTGATTTATTAATATTACTAACTGAATCTTTATAGCCGTTACTGAATCATTTATAGTTATTAAATAATTTATAGTTGTTGAACTATAATTATAATTACAACTGCTATAATCATGTATAGCAGTTGTTGAATCATTTACAGCAGTTACTGAGTCATGTATATATATACATATCGTTTTTACTGAATCATACATTATATGGCTGCTGCTGGATTAAATTATAGCAGGTAAATCATAGCAGATTCACTAACTAAATGTTTTATAGGAGTTACTGAATCACATATAGTCTTTACATATTTAAAGCCATTACTGAATCATTTACAGTAGTTGCTGAATCATATATAGTTTTTCACTGAATCATACATTATAAAGCTGCTGCTGAATTAAATTTTAGCAGTTAAATTAAAGCTGATTCACTAAGTGAATTTTATAGCAGTTACTTAATCATTTATAGTAGTTACATATTTATAGCTGTTACTGAATCATTTACAGCATTAACTGAATCTCTTAATGCAGATACTGAATCATTTGTAGCTGCTACTGAATCATATATAGCTATTGATGAATCATTTAAAGTTGTAACTAAATCATTCATAGCAGTTACCAAATCATTTATAGCAGTAACTAAATTATTTGCAGCAGATAGTGAACAATTTGAAGTTTTAGTTGAATTCTGTTGTTGAATTACTCAAAATATACTTAAATCCATAAAATTCCTATTTGAATATATATAACACAGTAAATGTAATTAGTTCACCACCCACCTCAGCATGTCAGCATGTCAGGGATCTGTCCAGCAGACGCTGACCTTTAGGTGATCAGGGTCAGGGCTCTGTTAAGAATGCTGGCATGTGGCCTGGAGGTCACTGTGAGCTTCTGTATAGATATAATTAGCTAACAGCTCTTCTACACATGATGATCAGTACAGTTTAACTGAGGATTGTATGAAGCCTGACCCTTAGCCTTGGGCCGATCATCATGTGAAATCTCACAGTGTTCAGATCACTCTGATGACTCTAAAGCTGATGTTTAGCCTGATGTTAGTGTGAGCTTCTGTTCTCTCACATTTACAGTGAGTTTATAGTATTTACTGAACCATTTATATTATTTACTGAACCATTTATAGTATTTACTGAATCATTTATAGTATTTACTGAACCATTTATAGTATTTACTGAACCATTTATAGTATTTACTGAACCATTTATATTATTTACTGAACCATTTATAGTATTTACTGAACCATTTATAGTATTTACTGAACCATTTATAGTATTTACTGAACCATTTATAGTATTTACTGAACCATTTATAGTATTTACTGAATCATTTATATTATTTACTGAACCATTTATATTATTTACTGAATCATTTATAGTATTTACTGAATCATTTATAGTATTTACTGAATCATTTATATTATTTACTGAACCATTTATAGTATTTACTGAACCATTTATAGTATTTACTGAACCATTTATAGTATTTACTGAACCATTTATAGTATTTACTGAATCATTTATATTATTTACTGAACCATTTATATTATTTACTGAATCATTTATAGTATTTACTGAATCATTTATAGTATTTACTGAATCATTTATATTATTTACTGAACCATTTATAGTATTTACTGAACCATTTATAGTATTTACTGAACCATTTATAGTATTTACTGAATCATTTATAGTATTTACTGAATCATTTATATTATTTACTGAATCATTTATATTATTTACTGAATCATTTATAGTATTTACTGAATCATTTATAGTATTTACTGAATCATTTATATTATTTACTGAACCATTTATAGTATTTACTGAACCATTTATAGTATTTACTGAACCATTTATAGTATTTACTGAATCATTTATAGTATTTACTGAATCATTTATATTATTTACTGAATCATTTATAGTATTTACTGAATCATTTATAGTATTTACTGAATCATTTATATTATTTACTGAATCATTTATATTATTTACTGAACCATTTATAGTATTTACTGAACCATTTATAGTATTTACTGAACCATTTATAGTATTTACTGAACCATTTATAGTATTTACTGAATCATTT
Source organism: Astyanax mexicanus (assembly GCF_023375975.1). Classification (NCBI taxonomy): domain Eukaryota; kingdom Metazoa; phylum Chordata; class Actinopteri; order Characiformes; family Acestrorhamphidae; genus Astyanax; species Astyanax mexicanus. The sequence continues at coordinate 40,885,543 of NC_064422.1, read as the reverse complement.
ATATTATTTACTGAACCATTTATAGTATTTACTGAATCATTTATAGTATTTACTGAATCATTTATAGTATTTACTGAATCATTTATAGTATTTACTGAATCATTTATATTATTTACTGAACCATTTATAGTATTTACTGAACCATTTATAGTATTTACTGAACCATTTATAGTATTTACTGAACCATTTATAGTATTTACTGAATCATTTATAGTATTTACTGAATCATTTATATTATTTACTGAACCATTTATAGTATTTACTGAACCATTTATAGTATTTACTGAATCATTTATAGTATTTACTGAATCATTTGTATTATTTACTGAACCATTTATAGTATTTACTGAACCATTTATAGTATTTACTGAATCATTTATAGTATTTACTGAATCATTTATATTATTTACTGAACCATTTATAGTATTTACTGAATCATTTATAGTATTTACTGAATCATTTATAGTATTTACTGAATCATTTATATTATTTACTGGATCATTTACAGCATTTACTGAATCATTTACAATTATTAGCTAACAGTATTTTAAATTTGCTGTATCATTTATTAGGTAACTAAGTCATTTACATTAGTAAATATTTTAAGTATATTTTTTATACTAACCAATGTTTTATTGCTTTTTAATCATTTAACGCACTTATGGATTCCTATACATCAGATACTGATTCTTTTATAGCAGTAACTTAATCATTTAAATCAGTAACCTATTATTTATAGCAAGAATTAAGTATTATACCAAATGATTAATTTATGGTCATTAATGAGCCATTTAAATGAGTTACTGAATCATTTACAGTCATTACACAATAATTATTGTATTTGCTGAATCATATAGCTGTTAATGAATAATTTATTGTATTACTGATTCATTTTTAGCATTTGCTGTTTTTATACTGGTTAGCATTATTAATTATAATTGTTATTAATCATTTAATTAAATGATTGCAGAATCATTTACAGTTGTAACTGAATCGACTGAATCATTTTTAGCAGTTACTGAACCACGTATAGCAGATACCAAATTATTGTTTGCAGTTACTGAATCATTTGAAGCACTCACTGAATCATTTGCAGTTGTTACTGAATCGACTGTTTCATTTATAGCAGGTACTGAATCACTTATAGCAGATACTAAATCATTAATTGCAGTTACTGATTCACTTATAGCAGTAACCAAATAATTGATTGTAGTTACTTAATCGTTGATTGCAGTTACCGAATCATTTACAGAACTTACTGAATCATTTATGGTTGTTACATAATCTAGTGAATCATTAATAGCAGTTACTGAATCACATATAGCAGATACCAAATTATTGTATGCATTTACTGAATCATTTACAGTTGTTGCTTAATTTAGTGAATCATTTAGAGCAGTTACTGAATCACAGTTGTTACCTAATCTAGTGGATTATTTACATCACTCGCTGAATTACTCATAGCAGATACTAAATCATTGAATCATTTGCAGTTGCTAATGAATCTCCTAAAACATGTATAGCAGTTACTGAGTCACGCAAAGCAGGTATTAAACCACTGATTAACTGAATCATTTACAGTTGTTACTTAATAGTAAATCATTTATAGCAGTCACTGAATCACTTATAGCAAATATTAAATCATTGATTGCAGTTACTGAATCATTCACAGCACTTACTAAATCATTTGCAGTTGTTACTGAATCTGCTAAATCATTTCATTTATAGCAGTTACGGAATCACTTTTAGCAGATACCAAATTATAGATTGCAGTTACTGAATCATTTACAGCACTCACTGAATCATTTACAGCACTCACTGAATCATTTGCAGTTGTTACTGAATCTACTGAATCATTTACAGCAGATACTAAATCACTGATTGCAGTTAGTGAATCATTTACAGCACTCACTGAATCATTTGCAGTTTGTTACTGAACCTACTGAGTCATTTACAGCAGATACTAAATCACTGATTGCAGTTAGTGAATCATTTACAGCACTCACTGAATCATTTACAGTTGTTATTTAATCTATTGAATCATTTACAACACTCACTGAATCACTTATATCAGATTCCAAATCATTGATTGCAGTTACTGAATCATTTGCAGCACTCACTGAATTATTTATAGCACTCACTGAATCATTTGCAGTTGTCACTGAATCTACTGAATCATTTACAGCAGACACTAAATCACTGATTGCAGTTAGTGAATCATTTACAGCACTCACTGAATCATTTGCAGTTGTTATTTAATCTATTGAATCATTTACACCACTAACTGAATCACTTATATCAGATTCCAAATCATTGATTGCAGTTACTGAATCATTTACAGCACTCACTGAATCATTTACATTTGTTACTTAATCTATTGAATCATTTACAGCACTCACTGAATCGCTTATATCAGATACCAAATCATTGATCGCAGTTACTGAATCATTTACAGCACTCACTGAATCATTTACAGCAAATCATTTGCAGTTGCTGCTGAATCTACTAAAACATTCATATCAGATACCAAATCATTGATCGCAGTTTCTAAATGGTTAATTGCAGTTACTGAATCTTTTACATCACTTACTATCATTTACAGCACCCACTGAATCATTTACAGCACTCACTGAATCATTTACAGTTGTTACTGAATCTACTGAATCCTTTATAGCAGTTACTGAATCACTTATAGCAGATACCAAATCATTGATTGCAGTTACTGAATCATTTACAGCACTCACTGAATCATTTACAGCACCCACTGAATCATTTGCAGTTGCTACTGAATCTACTAAAACATTCATATCAGATACCAAATTATTGATTACAGTTACTAAATTGTTGATTGCAGTTACTGAATCTTTTACATCACTTACTGAATCATTTACAGCACTCACTTAATCTTTTACAGTTGTTACTGAACCTTCGGAATCCTTTATAGCAGTTACGGAATCACTTATAGCAGATACCAAATCATTGATTGTGGTTACCGAATCATTTACATCACTTACTGAATCATTTACAGTTATTACTGAACCTACTGAATCCTTTATAGCAGTGTCATGTCTTAGCCCTGTCTCATGTCTCTGTGTGTCTTCCCCACGTGACCTCTGCCTCTCTGTGTCTCCTGTCAGTAGATTTCCACCATGTGTTTCTCATTTGTAGCTCCGCCCCTTCCCCAGGTGTTTCTAATTATAGTGTTTCCTGTTTCTTTAAATAGCCCTCGTCTACCACTTTGTCTCCGTCGGTCTTTGCACTAACCCCTGTTGTTTTGTCTCTCCGTGTTTCGTAGTTTCTCCGTTTTTCATAGCCTCTGTTCCTTGTTATTTTCCCTGTTTATTGCCCTGCTCAGTCTAGTCTTCCTAGTCCTGTTTATTTCTAGTTTCCCTTGTTATTCTCTTGTATATACCCTGCTTTGTGTTTATTTTCTAGTTTTGCTCCTTATATATATTCCCTGTTTGTTTATCATTATTATTATCTCTAGGTCGTTTATGTTCTCTAGTCTCCCTCGTTTATTTTGGTTTATTATCTTTGTTACGTGTTTACTTGTTTCTTTGTTTATCTTTGTTATTTATTTATTAAATATTTCCTTTTGTTCTTACCTGCACTTGTGTCCGCTTTCCTCGTCACCCTGCCTGGGTCACCGTGACAAGCAGTTACTGAATCACTTATAGCAGATATTATATAAGTAATTGCAGTTACTGAATCATTTACAATTTTTACTGAATCATTGAATCCTTTATAGCAGTAACTGAATCACTTATAGCAGATATTATATAAGTAATTACAGTTACTGAATCATTTACAATTGTTACTGTATCATTGAATCCTTTATAGCAGTAACTTATAGCAAATACTATACAATTGGTTACAGTTACTGAATCATTAACAGTTGTAACTGAATCCTTAATAGCAGTTACTGAATCACTTATAGCAGATACCAAATCATTGATTGCAGTTACTGAATCATTTACAGTTGTCACTGAATCTACTGAATCCTTTATAGCAGTTACTGAATCATTTACAGTTGTCACTGAATCTACTGAATCCTTTATAGCAGTTACTGAATCATTTACAGTTGTTACTTAATACAGTGAATCATTTATATTCATACAGTATAATTGAGGATTGTATGAATATGGTGCCTCAGGCAGTTCATCATGTGAAATCTCACAGAGTTCAGGTCAGTCCAAAAAAAACACTTTTTACTGATTAACGCTGATGTTTAGGCTGATGATAGCATGTGCTTCTGTTCTCTCAGATGTTCAGTACATCAGTGTGCACGTCCTGCTTCTGCTAAAGCCTCCAGCAAACGTCATTTAAAGCTTCATCTTTCTGTGTATTGGTTCATTAAAAGCAGAGCAAGTGAATGTCTCTACATTAATGAAGACATTATGTGAAGTTGCTGAGTGTTTATCATGTGCGCTACAGGGGGGGTGTGGAGACGAGCTAATTCATAAACCCCTCCTCTGTTAAGATGTTTGGCTCTGTAACAGTAAAGCTGTTTTAAATCCCACCCATGGTGTCAACGTTTTTGTAGCGCTTGTAGTTATTAATTAGTTTTGGCATCTGGTTCAGTCAGATAGGAAACTAAATGGTAAATTAAGAACAGTGTTCCTGAGTCAGGAGAGGCAGTTCAATCTTCTGCATTCACGATTTTCATTTCATCCAACGTCATGATGAATGACGAATGCATTTCTTTAAATTTATGCTGGAAAAAAAAACAGGATCTGATTCATCATTTGAAATGTCTGTATACAGTATATCAATGTTTCTATGACAGAAAGACAGCTGTTGGTCATTGTTTTACCTGTCTTCTGCACTGTAAGCCTGGATAAGTTGAATTTACTTAACAAATTTGAGGAAACCGGTTGCCTTAAAAAAGTTAAGTAATGGTAATTAAAACTTAAGTTAGCATAACTTAAAACATCAAGTTATTGCAACTAAAGGGGAAGTTGATTTAACTTTTTTATTATTTTTGTTATACTGTAAGACAGGATAAGTTGATTTTTCTTAACTTTTTTAAGGCTTTTTTTTGCTCATTTTTTTAAGTAATGGGTAATAAAAACTTAGTTTAGAGTTAGCATAAATTAAAACATCAAGTTATTACAACTAAAGGGAAACTTGATTTATTTCTAAGGTAGCCCAAGGGGAATCACTACACACTGATGGTGAGTGTTAGTCAGAAACTGTTGGACACACCCAGTATGCCAGTATGCAAACAGATTGTGCCAAAAGCCAATGGAAAAGAAGCTGTTAATGGCAACAGTCTAAACTCAGTTCTCAGTTATTATAAGTTGGTTCAGCTCAAAGGTCTCAGTTTGAATAGTACAGTATATGTGCTCACAAATATTCAACTAACTCAAAATAGATAAGTATTGTTTAGAAATATCCACTTTTATGTAAAACAGACTTAAATCATTTGAGTTTAAACAATTTCTGTTTTTACAGTGTGGTAGAGCAGTTGAAGAAGAATTGATAAAACAGCGCTGGGAGATAATGTTGGACATAATCTTGCTGTTTTAGAATTAATGGAGAAACAGTAAGGATTTTTGATTAGGTTTAAGTGTAGATTATGCTGTAGGTTAAGGTAAGGTAACTTACTTATTTAATAAGTAAGTTAAAAAGTTATTTAATGTAATAACGTATTTACATTCTGAAAAATATGAGGCCTTTAAAATCTCCTACAGGACACTCTCTACTTCACTTAATAATTGCAGATCAGTAACATTAATCAACCAAAATTCTGCTTGATTAACAAATACACATAAAAACAAGACAAACGTAACTGAGGACATAAAATATGTGATGTGTATTTAGGAAAATATTGATTTTAAAATTCAATACAGTTCAGGAAAGCTACAATTGTAATCATTATATTTTATAATTTGCAGATTTACTTTAAATTTCTAAAATATTTTTGATATTTTTTGAAACTTACAATTAGGATTTTTAGTAACGCTTCTTATCAGACATAAAACCTTTTTATATCATGCATAAATAGATATCCTAAAGATATTGGCGTGTAATCAGGCTGAACTTTGACTAAAATGCCTGCTTTAAGGGATTAATGTAAGGATTGAGTGTAGGTTATGCTGTATGTTAAGATAAGGTTTGGGTGTAGATTATGCTGCAGGTTAAAATAAAGTTAAGATAAGGTTTAGGTGTAGGTTGTGGTGTAAGTTATGGTTATATTAAGGTTAGATTTAGGTGCACATTGAATTCTGCGTGATTTGATCAGCCGTGGTTTTATGTTTTTTGGATACAATCCGGGTTAGCACCCGAACATCCCTTTCAGACAGCTTCCTCTTACAGTGTCCACAGTTAATCCTGTTGGATGTGGTTGGTTCTTCTTGGTGGTATGCTGACATTACCCTGGATACCGTGGCTCTTGATACATCACAAAGACTTGCTGTCTTGGTCACAGATGCGCCAGCAAGACGTGCACCAACAATTTGTCCTCTTTTGAACTCTGGTATGTCTCCCATAATGTTGTGTGCATTGCAGTATTTTGAGTAAAACTTGGCTCTTACCCTGCTAATTGAACCTTCACACTCTGCTCTTACTGGTGCAATAATGTGCAATTAATGAAGATTGGCCACCAGGCTGCTCCAATTTAGCCATGAAACCTCCCACACTAAAATGACAGGTGTTTCAGTTTCATTGTCCAACCCCTGTATCTGAGGGTTAAGAACCAGAGTAGAAGAAGAGGCTGTAGTTAGTTGGTCCTGTTTCCAGCTACAGTGTGAGTAACAGAATGGCAGAGTGATCTCAGACAGATTGATAAGCCTTGAGCTGCTCAGCATGTGAAGACTCTGACATGTGGCCTTGCCCAGAGCTCACATGCAAACACTTCAGTCTGGTGAAGCTTTGAGGCTTGATATGGCTTATATATTATGTGTGTAGTGTGCAGCATAGATATGATAACCATAAATTCAGATTGGAATCAATTGCATTACATAAGTGGACCCATATGGACCCAATTTTAGCAATCTATAGGTGACACGTCAATTTAGGGCGTGGCGGTTTGGTATTGTGAGGGTACAAAAATACACCTTGCGCTGGCATGTACTAATTCTCTTAATTAATCATGGGTGTGGTTAATTTTGGGCGTAACATGAAATAAACCAATCATTGTGCCAGTTGCCATTCCCTTTAAGAGTCGGGTGAGCTATGACTTTGGCACGTTCGTATTTCTGCATACAATATTACTTAATTACAATTACTTAATTTACACAATATTACTCAAATAATTTATGGTACATAAAATATTATAATTCCTGATTTTTTTATATTTTAAGTTAAAACACTGTCTTAACACATGGATGGCATGTAATACATTCTTCTTTTATATCGATAAAAACACTTTAAAGGCCTCCGAAAAACTGCTAAGAATCCCTGCAATGGAAATCTTTACCTACTACTGTCTGAAAACTTAATGTAAGTCTTTGAATCCTCTTCTCACAAAAACTGTGCAGTGTCTTATCTGTGCAGTAAGTGAAGTTTATTAGCTCAGTAAAACACTAACTCAGCATTACAATAAATACAAACAGCAATTTTACAAAAAGCAGAGCTTTTCCTTAAAACATCTCCTAATCTCTCCTCCTCATCTGACTTTAATTAGTTATTTCTAGGTCTCATCATATTAATCAACACCTGCTTTGGTAAATTTGGTAAATCAGATAAGCAGCTGACAGAACTGAACCCACCTCACTTCCAGACCACCACCCATATCAGTGTAAATTTATTCCTAAACTCTGATGCAATTTTAACTGTGTGGGTGCACAGCGTTAACATAGACTGTTGACAGGGTGTAAGATAGCAATGAGCATTGTGATGCGCCTTGCCCAGGGTGTAGGATAGGGCCTTATATGCCTTATTCCTTGGAGTTTAGCCCCTTAAATGCTGTATGTAAGCCCACATGTCCCAGAACAACAATGCTATTAGCTGTGTGACTCCACATGATATATATGTTAATCTAAATGTTGCGTGCATAAGGGTTAATAATTGAGTAATAAATCCAAGGTTCTTGAGGTTAACTAGCTTTAACTAGCCTGGGATTTCCATTCATCTATACTGAATCAGGACTTTCACAGTTAGACCAATTTTACAGAACCAACATAAAGAAGAGCAGAGAAAACTCTTGCATTATGGGATTTCAATGTCATTCTTTTCTGCCAAAGGAACATCAGATTGTGAACTTCAGTGACATTGGAATGGTAGAGTTGTTGGGGAGGGGGGGAATGGGTGGATGTAACTGTCATCTAACTGATGCACCCCCCTTAGGGTTGAGAGTATACTGTATATGTTTCTGTGGTTTAGTCAAATAAAGCGTTGTCTATAGTGTAGAGAATTAAAGCAGCGTTATGGAAGAGTGGCATTTCTTGCTTGTGGGCTCCACATACAGTCAGGAAGTGTTATTCACACTTCCTGTGAATCTATCACCAAAGGGCACGTCTTTCTGGACAAGCTGACATAGAGAACTGTAACACCCAAGGTCAAAGAAGTCGACTGTAGTGGTGGAGTTATGTTAAAAAGGTGCTATTTGCATATATATTTAACTGTTTAAAACATGTAGAAAACGGTTTTGCTGTGTGGTTTTGGTTTTAGCTAGTCGGCTGGACTGTGGTTAGGTTAGCGTAGCTTGCTTTAGCTCAGCATTAACTTAGCTTAGCCTAGCCTGGCTGGTTAAGTTACCGTTCTGGCTGTCAGACGACATTAGCCGAGCGATTTTCCCTCCCTTTTTTCCACAAAAGACGAGCCAGCGCTGCAGGCTGCGGGCGAGCGTGCCGTGGCTGAGCGCTAGCCTGTGCTAAGCTAACGCTGCTGCTGGTGCCGGTGGAGGTGACGATTCAAAACTGTACTGTGTGTATACGCCGTTACTCGGCAACGCGTCGGCGGAGTGATACAAGTTTAGTGTGAGAAGGCCGTGATGTAATCACAAATATCATCACGGCTAGTACACTTCTCAAACAATCAGATTGTGAGGTCGGAACTAACTGTTGTATAATATAAGTTAAGTTATTTTGAATAAACATTTATACATGTAATTTCCTGGAGAAAAAAATCCTGAAAGGATTTTATAGAAATGCGACACAAATTCTCCCAAGAATATCATGCCTGCTTTACCAAAGTTACAGAGTGCAGTTAGCAGTTTTCCAAACCTAGCAAAGACAGTGACACTATTCTCTTAATTACAAGACAGGGGAGCATCACACTGTATGCTGTACTGAGCGAGTGTGTTGAGTAACAGCAGCAGGTGGGAGGGTAATGGAGCAGGGGCCTCAGCCCGGAGGCTCAGATGGAGGGAGACCACTGCCGTCAACAACACTCGTTATTTTTAACCTTTAACGAGCTGCCTGTAAATCAGGTTACGAACTTGCAGAGATGAGGTTTCGCAAACTGTTTGATTCAATAGATTTAGAAAATCTCCGGGCCCTATTTTAGCTGTTTAACTACAGGCGAGCCGTGAATTGTGTATTGCCTTGCGTGCAAAAGGCATGAACTAATTCTCTTAATTAATCATGGGTGTGGTTAATTTGGGGCATAACATGAAATAATCCAATCAGTGTGTCAGTTGACTTTACCTTTAAGAACCAGGTGAGCTCTGACTTTGGCTCGTTCGTATCTTAACAGTGCGGCACTTTTGCGCTTCTTAGCAGAGGATACTGCTAATGACCTGCGTGTGTTCACGCTGTGAAGATACACCAGCAGCCCATTTAAAGGAACAGTAATGTTATTTTATACTTTGTTCGGTTTATTGTTGAGTTAAAGTCGCGTTTGTTCTCCACAGAGCGTATAGAAATGGATGCTGACTCTTGACGGTTGTCTAGGTTCATTTCAGTCAGTGGAGCTCCTATGTTTTACGTTCAGTATGATGTTCTTTTTCTGAAATGATTTGACCCACCTTCCAAAAAGTTTCACTTTTGTCACATCAGTCCAAAGAATATTTACCCAACGTCCTGAAGATCCGAAGGATGTTTGTTGGTAAATGTGAGACGGGTGGTTGTGTTGTTTTTCGTCTGGAGACCATTTTCACTCAGTCTCTTTCTTATTATTGAATCATTAACGCTGACCTTAACTGAGGCCTTAAGTGAGATCCAGTTCTTTAAATGTTGTTCTGGGTTCATGCTCTTTTGGAGTAATTTTGTTTGGTCGGCCGGTCACTCCTGGGAAGGTTCACCTGTTTTCTCCATTAGTGAATAATAGCTCTCACTGTGTTTCTCTGGACTCTCAAAGTGCTAGAAATTAGTATGTAACCTTTTCTAGACTCATCTGTTTTTGAATGTTTTCTTCAGATGGGGGATATAATAATGATGTGCTGCTTTTTGAGATCTTTTATCTGCTTCATGTTGTCAGACAGGTTCTATTTAAAGTGATTAAGTTCTTGATTATACAGGTCTGGCAGTAATCAGGCCTGGTTGTGATTAGTAGTGAAATGGAACTCAGATAATTTACTTTTTTTCACACAGGGCAAGATTGGTTTGGATAGTTTTTTTTTTTACCCTTAATTAATAAAATAAACATTAAAAAGTGCTTTTTATATCTTCTCTGTATATGTTTGACTGATAATAAAGTTTATTTAATAATCTGAAAAAAGTAAATATGACAAAAATGTACCTAATCAGAGGGCATTTGATCAGGGAACAGGGAAGTTGTTCCATAAAGTTGAAAATAACAAGAAATTGCCTTAATGACTCATTATAAATGATTGAGGTTTTGCGATTAGGCCAAAAACTGGTGAATATAGATGTTTTTGGATTCAATGTATTTCCTTTGGATAGTGCTGATATCACACTGTGATCTGAGGTCAGTTTTCTGCAGACTCATCTGGGCTGGATTTCAGATTCCTGTAGCTAAAACACAAAACACTTCTACTGACATCAAGCCATGTCTTATTTAACAGACTTCACATCAATATATTGAACGTTATGTAACGTATTACATCATTAGTTAGCTATAGTAGCTAATTATCTTCTCCAGCACTAATGGCAAGCTCTAATGGCGATCAATAAGCTAAGCTAAATAACCGTATTTTACTCTACTACTATGTTTAGAACAGTTCTGTTTACACTACTTAAAAGTAAAAATCCACTTTTAAAAGTCCATTTTTACTTTCTGGACCTGGACTACCCACCTCTTTGTGTAAGTGACTAAGTTTTATATAGGATCTCCGGTGGATTTTGCGTTTTACAGAGACTCTAAGACTAGGTCAGTGGCTGAACTGCACTTAGCAGGGCATTATTACACATGTTATAAAGTAACATATGACATTGCAAAGACTGTTATTAGTGTAAAAATGTTTTTATTTTAAAACATTTCTAACTGTTGTCTGTCTCGCTGCCTCCTGGTGTCGCAGTGCTGTTAGTCAATCCGAGGAGATATGTTTGCATGTATGAATATTCATGAGCAAGAGCAGAAATCCTCCACCCACTCCTCCACTGGACTAAAGCAGTGTTATACCGGATCACCAGAGCACTTTTTCTTTTTTTTTTTCTTTTTTTTTTTTTTTACAAAAAACAGCTCACATGGCATTCATTAATACTAGAGACCACAACTAGACATTTTAAAATCAATGAAAAAATAATGCAATAAGACCTTTAAAGTGCATAACTTATAGCGATCAAGCATAACATTATGGCATCTTTCGCAGCTACAAATATAACCAGATAAAACTTCATGTAAAAGTTCATGTAAAAAAACTTAAGATGAGTAAGGACATGTGAAGTTAATCAAATATTATCAAATATAAAGTATAGATTTATCAATTCTAGTGTTAAAGACAGTGAACAGCTGGTGTGCATGGATACTGCTGAACATGTTCCAGTCTGGTTATATTCCTATAGAGCCCTATAGTGCATTACCCCCCCTCCCCAACACACATTTTTCTAAAAGCCATAATGACTATACTGTTCTATAATAAAATGTTAATGTTGATAATATAATTTGGGATGCACTAGGCTTTCTAGTGTTCCAGCTGCATATATGCCCATTGAAAATGAATGTATTTAAGTAGAATGTAAATATATTAAAGCTATTAAAGTTTCAAGTTCTCTTCAGTCTGTGCACGGATTATTAATAGAGTGATCTCATCCTGAGTGAAATCCCAGCCTGTGGTATTTGGATCCAAACTGGTTATTTAACTGAGGCTTGTGGTGTGTGTCCACAGATCACACCCAACAGCAAGGCGTCCACCGGAAACCTGACCCAGGGTGACATCATCATGGCCATCGATGGGGTCAGCACTGAGGGCATGACCCACCTGGAGGCCCAGAACAAGATCAAATTAGCAATCCACAAACTGAGCCTCACCATGCAGAAGTAAATACCATCTATCTATCTATCTATCTATCTATCTATCTATCTATCTATCTATCTATCTATCTATCTATCTATCTATCTATCTATCTATCAAGCAGACCAGCTTTGTTTGATGGCATGTGACCTCTAATCTTCCTCTTGATTAAGTTCCAGAGGTGTTCAATTGGGTTCAGGTCTGAAAATTGACAATTTATTAATTAAAGATGACACATCATCAAGTGACCTACAAAAAGAATAGCAAATGGCAGCTGGGGTGAAGTGCATTGAAAGAAACAGTCTCCTAGAGGCAGGGCTCAATATATACAGCTCTGGAAAAAATTAAGAGAGCACTTCAGTTTCTGAATCAGTTTCTCTGATTTTGCTATTTATAGGTTTATGTTTGAATAAAATTAACATTGTTGTTTTATTCTATAAACTACAGACAACATTTCTCCCAAATTCCAAATAAAAATATTCTCATTTAGAGCATTTATTTGCAGAAAATGGGAAATGACTGAAAAAAAAAAAAAAAAAAATGCAGGGCTTTCTAACCACCTTCAGACAGCCTGTAACTGTTTTAGTTGAGATTTCTTTTACCCTTTAATTTATTTTATTTATTTTGACTTTTTTCATTTATCTAATTTTATATTTTACCATTTAGCCTTTTTAGTTTTTATTTTTTAATGTCATCTCTTTATTTATTTTATTACTGGTCTTACTTTAGGCCTTTTACTTTTTCATTTCATTTCTTTCTTTATTTATTTTTTTATACTTTTTAAACTTATTACTATTATTTATTTATTTACTTCCATTAATTACCTTTTTTTAAATAATTTTGGTGTTATTTTAGTCCTATTTATTATTGTTTATTTTTATTGTTCTTATTATTAATTTTTTTGTTTTATATAATTTGTTCATATAATTTAAACACATTTTTCAGTCCCTTTAATTTTGTATATTGATTAATTCCCAGTCCTCAAAGTCGCCAAGAATGGTACACTCTATGTGGCAGTTTAAACACCAAAAACACAGTGCAATTGATATATATATATATATATATTTTTTTTTTTTTTTCTGATTTTTCTGATTGAGCCACATCATCATGTGGTATAAAATTCTGTTACATATCTGATATGAGGCAATGCAGCTGTGTCTGAACAGCGAAGGAATAGAATTTATGTGACTGTGAGTAGATAGAAAATGGATGACAGTAGTGAATAAGGTTTTCAGTGATGAGATAGTGAAAGAACAGAACTTATAAATATTTGGACTGATGTTTCTGTACCAGTTATATTAGAAAGCTTAGTGTTTCTATTAAAATGGCCAAACACGGCAACAGGATGTGTCTGCAGCTTCATAGAAAAATAAGAAGCTTAAAAATTACGTTTTTAGAAAGTACTGTCTATTCGTTGCTGAAAAACATTCTCATTTTATAAAATTCTGACAAGGATGAAACCGAAACTTCATGTGAAGCGCTGCTGTTTTGCATGTGTCTGTCAGTTACATAGTGTGGAATGGTCACACCAATGTCAGATACAGGTCAAATTAAACAAGTTATTGTGTGAAAAGATGAAAGTAAACATCAGATTTCATAAGAAAATCAGATTTTGGCCACTTTTCACCTCCATACTTCTTTCACTGTGTTCTTGTTCAGTTATGGTTTCGATATTCAGCCCAGACTCCAGCAGTCCATCATCTCCACCCTTGCCATCGTTTATTTTACACTGTGAGGTGGAATCCAGCATTAAAAAGTATCCTGCAATTAAAAATCTCCCCGATGAAGGATAGCGCTGGTCACAGCTGAGCAGGAATGAAGGATGGTCCGCATGCTTCCTCGTACCCCAGTGTAATTCAGAAACATGACCATGAGAAATCACCTCAGTACCCTATAGCATTTCCAGCTCCTTGCATGCAATTATTTAATGCAGTGGGATGGAGGGGGGTGTATGGAGCATTTTTCAGATACCATACGGACACTCCATCAGCTCTGAACAATGGAGATTAAGCTCTTCCATTAGGTGCACCACTCTGGTTGGGTCCACATGGGATGATCTTCCTTACTTCCTTCCTTACTGAGGCAAAAATGGAAACAAGACAAGAATGTCCTTTATTTTATCGATTGACAGCTTTAGTTTCTAACAGTCCAAAAAATCCACTTTCTGATAAAGAATTTAAAGGATTTGCATTTTCCTGCATTAATTCCATTTATCATAGATTATTTAAGCAATAATACAAGAGAGGGAGTGCTATAATGTGTCATATTGGCACTGCTGTGATGCCGTCGTAGGCACAAGGCCTAAGGCCGAGCACTGTAGAGCAGGACAGCAGTGCCAATATTACACATTATAGCACGAATCTTGAGTGTATTATTGCGATTATTATACCACCCTTCCATTACTGCTGTTTATTAAAAGATTTTGAGTTAAACAGGACCAGAAAATATGCTCTGTTCAGTTATAAAAACTTATTAAAATAGTTACATTACTGCTCTGTTTGTTGCTGCACTGTAAGCTCTGCATTATCGGCCATTTCAGTCAAAATTGTGGAAATCTAAGCTTACTGTAAATAAACAGAAGAATTAAAATTTTGGTTACTTCAGTGGCAAGACCTGCGGATTACAAGAGTTTACCTTACATTCAGCTTAAAATATCCTATATTAACTGAAAAATATATACACTTAAGCTTTTATTTTAATAATAATCAATCTTAACCTGATATTAGTGGCTGATAATGTGTGTAATAATGCATATTTTTGAATCACTGGGCTTATTTATTTGTGGGGACGTATCTTTGTCTGACATCGCATTTGGTTTGTATTTGGCTGTTAATCGTTATCGGTAATCGTACCTGTATGTGGCGGAGTAATACATGGAGGGCTTCCGTCACAGTGCATTACCGGCTGCTAATGTCACTCATAAAATGCCTCTCAGCCAAACACATTGCAGGGTTGGAACTAACTGTGTTATAATAATGTTAAATAGTGCAATATTTAATGCTAAAAATGGTGCACCATACTGCCAAAAGTATTTGGCCACCTGCCTTTACTGGCATATGGAGTGGCATCCCATTCATAATCCATGGGGTTTAATATGATGTCAGCCCACCCTTTAGATCTATAGTAGTTTCAGCTCTTCTGGGAAGGCTTTCCACAAGGTTTAGGAGTGTGTTTATGGGAATTTATGACCACCATTGTTCCAGAAGCGCCTCATTTCTGAGGTCATCAGTATCAGTATCAGTTTGAGGTCACCAAACTCGCTCACCTTTTTATGGCTCTTCCTCTGTGTATTGGTGCTCAGCCATGTTGGAATAGGAAGGAGCCATCCCTAAACTGTTAACACAGAATTTGGAGCATAAAATTGTTTAAAATCTCTTGTTATGCTGAAGCATTAAGAGTTCCTTAAACTGGAACTAAGAGGCCGGGCTCAACTTCTAGAGAAAATAAAAACCCACACAGTCCATAATCCCCCCTCTACCAAACTTTACAGGTGGCACAATGCAGTCAGACACCTGTAAGCAACCAACAATTAATTCTAAAATGTAGGTAGAAGCAGTTTTCATGCCGAGATGCTTGGATTTTTACTTATGTTCCAATGGAAGTGATTGGAACACCAAGAAGGTCTGGCTCAAAGTCTTTTCTCAGTTTGAGATCAGGACTCTGGGCAGGCCAGTTAAGTTCTTCCACACCAAACTCCCTCATTTATGTCTTTTTAGGGCTCTTGCTTTGTGTACTGGTGCCCTTAGTCATGTTGGAACAGGAAGGGGCCGTCCTTAAACTTTTCCCGCAAAGTTGAGAGCATGAAATTGTCCAAAATCTCTTGTCCAAAATATTAGGACCTTGTACCATTATCCCCCCTCCACCAAACTTTAAAGTTGGCACAATGCAGTAAAACTCCTAAAAGAAACCAGCAATTCTTTCACAAATGTTAGTAGAAGCAGTTTTCATGCCTAAGTGCTTGGATTTGTATACCTGTATCCATGGAATTGATTGGAACGACTGATTTCTATGATTTAAATGCTTTGGTGAGTCAATACTTTTAGCAATATAGTGTAAATTGTAAAATCATGCAATACAACAGGGGTCTGCAATTAAATTTGTCCGCGGGCCAGATATTTTCCAAGCCATAAAAAAAATCAGTTTTGTAAAATGAAGTGTAATGGGATGGAGTGCTACAGACTAGTAGCTCTCCAGCCCAGAGGGTTGTTGAACCCAATTGCAGAACAGTTGATCTCAAAGTAGATAAACCCAAGAAGAAAGGCCAAAAAAAAAATAAATACAGTAAATGAACACACTGCTCTTCACGCGGGATCAAACCCGTATCGTCAGGGCTGAGGTCCAATACACTAATGCTGCCCTGGCTAGTGAATTGGGACACAGCCGAGAAAACAATGCTATTATCTCCTTATAAGGAGATAGTGAGCCCAAGAACAGGTGGGAACTAAAGTCATGACAAGTGCGACAGAGAGACAGGGGAGGAACGTAAACAAAAGCTCACCAGAAATGCATTTTATTTTATATTCTTTTCATTATCGCTCATCATAGTTCAAACAACCTCACGTTTGTTTCATGCCATACACTGTATTCATTTTCTCTACTTTAATCTTTAATCTTGACCCTTTAAATTTCAAAATCTATTTTTAAATTATATATATCAATCTCTTTGCATTATTTGAACATTCATCCAATGTTCAACAAATTAAAATGTCTACAATATGTACAGTACAGGCCAAAAGTTTGGACACACCTTCTCTTTTTCAATGCTTTTCCTAAATAGTTTCATGACTATTTACATTGTAGATTCTCACTGAAGCATCAAAACTATGAATGAACACATGTGGAGTTTTATGTACTTAACAAAAAATGAGCTGAACCTCCACAGTCACCGGACCTGAACCCAATCCAGATTTGAGGTTTGGGGTGAGCTGGACCACAGAGTGAAGAAGGCAAAGGAGCAACAAGTGCTAATAAACACCTCTGGGAACTCCTTCTTCTTCAAGACGGTTGGAAAACCTTTCATTTCAGGTGGCCACCTCTTGAATAAAGCTCATTGAGAGAATGATGCCAAGAGTGTGCAAAGCAGTAATCAGTGCAAAGGGGTGGCTATTTTGAAGAAACTAGAATATAAAACATGTTTTCAGTTATTTCACCTTTTTTTTTTTTAAGTACATAAAACTCCACGTGTTCATTCATAGTTTTGATGCCTTCAGTGAGAATCTACAATGTAAATAGTCATGAAAATTAAGAAAACGCATTGAAAAAGAGAAGCTGTGTCCAACCTTTTTGCCTGTACTGTATTTTTTCTTATTCTTCACCATATAAAACGTAGCTGCTTTACACGAAAACGTGCAAATTCACTGGTAACACATCCATATAGGAATGACGCGGACATGGTTTGGACATAAGCCGAACGATCCATAATAAGATCCATAGCGTGGCTCCATCTGACCATTTCCACAGATCATGTGTGAGGAGCACACATCCGACCATGAAGCTCTCGACAGGCGCTTCGATTCAGCTCAGATTTATTCCATTTAAGGGAGGCGTATAGCGAGCGTGACACACGGGCAGTTCAGATCTTCTTCAGCGAGATTAATTTAACAAGACTTTTTTTCATGCCTCACAAACACGGCCTGCCCTCGTTTCTCCCCGGCAAACTTCACCATCTGTGATCAAAGCCGAGTAGCAGTTGGGCAGTTGCTCGATGTTAGATTATAGCACTTTCTGATGCTCAGCATTTGATGATTTCTTAAAATATAGATTATCTCTGTCGGTACCACTTTAAAATAAGACTATCTTTATAAAGGGTTCATAAATGGTTTACAATTAGTTTGTAATTAATGGTTACTAAATAGGTTGTAAATGTCTTAAAAATCATTAATAATCAGTTATAACACATACACATGTAGAAAGGGGAACAATATAGACGGCTGTAGGTTCACTAATTAACAAACAACAGGTCATTGTTGCCCTTTCTACGTATGTGTTATAACTGATTATTAATGATTTTTAAGGGCATTTACAACCTAATTAGTAACCATTAATAAACTAATTGTAAACCATTTATAAACCCTTTATAAAGGTAGTCTTACTTTAAAGCCATTTTAAAGTGGTACCTCTCTTTCTACTGTATCCACCTCACTGGAATTACTCAATGAATTCATTAATAAACTGTAAATTTTATTGCAAATAAATTACATAGAAAAACTCATTTTTCATGGTTCTGTCTTAGCACTGCAGTAACACTGGTGGACCTGTTGCAACAAGGCAAGCAAACCAACCAATTGCCTAGAGCTAGCCCTGAGCTAACATGGGACCCTAAGACAATGTCTATTTATGAATTGAATGCGCCCCTTTAAATTCTGTGATGGTCAATGCAGAAAAGTTTCCCTCTAGGAGGCTCTAGGAGGCTCCTCCCACTAGTTACTGACAGTGGCCAGCCAACCAGCGAGCTGGGTTAGTGATTCCTGCAGTCGGCAAAATATGAATCTTCAGTGATCCACTTTGCTTGGGGCCCCAAAATGCCTTGAAGCGTCCCCGGACACTGGCATGGAGGTGATGAACAGAGAAAATGCATTGGACAGGACAACAGCACCAGCATCTATTTCAGTTAACCACAATTCCTACAATTCCCATGAACCCGTGCAGCTCTGCTCTGCAGCCTTTATCTAATAGGATTTAAGGGAACATTAATTAATGAAAGGTAAACTAAACAAGTATATCTTCAGTCTAGACTTAAATATTGAGAATGTGTCCCAAACATTTTCGGTAAGGTTATTCCAGATTTTCAGAGCTTTATAAGAGAACGCTCTTCCCCTGTATAGCATTTTGAACTTTATTTGAAATGTATTCAAGTTACTGCTGGAACATCCTGACAGTAGAGTCTTATAATTGTCTAGCGTTGATGTAATCAAGGCATGTACTTTTTTTACTGTGCCATTGCTGTCCTGGTAACTTTAGATACAAAAAAAAGTATAAAAAAAAGTGTTTGCCCCATTAATTCCTTCATGGTTTGTCACTTTAAACTTTTTCAAATCATCAAACAAATTTAAATTTCAGTGAAAGACAACACAAGTAAACACAAAATGCCGTTTTTAAATGAAGATTTTTCCCATTTTTAAAGGAGAAAAAAATCCAATAATACATGGCCCTGTTTGAAAAAGTGTTAAAACATAACTTTTTCACACCTGAGTTCAATTTCTTTACCCGCACCCAGGCCTGATTACTTCCACACCTGCTCTTAATCAAGAAATCATTGAAATAAGACCTCAAATTCTAGACATTATGCCAATATCCAAAGAAATTCAGGAACAAATGAGAAAGAAAGTAATTGAGATCTATCAGTCTGGAAAAGGTTATATAGCTATTTCTTATAGTTTTGAGACTCCAGCGAATCACAGTGAGAGCTATTATTCACTAGTGGCGAAAATGTAGAATAGTGGTGAACCCTCCCAGGAGTGGCCGGCTGACCAATTAAAATTACCCCAAGAGCGCAGCGACAACTCATCTAAGAGGTCAGAAAAGACCCCACAACAACATCCAAAAAACTGCAGGCCTCACTTGCCTCAATTAAGGTCAGCGTTCATGACTCCAGCATCAGAAAGAGAGACTGGGCAAAAATAACCAGCATGGCAGAGTGCCAAGATAAAAACCAGCTGAGCAAATAGAACATTAACCCTCCTATTATGTTTGGGGTCAATTTGACCCCATTCAATGTTTTAACGCCTTTAAATAAGTAGTTAATATAATTTTATTTACTTCATATTTGATGACTTTTTCTAATTTAATGGGGACAACTGGGCAAACATAAAATTAATGCGTTGGTATGTTTTTTGTTTCCTGTACACATTTTGTGTACATTTTGTGTTGTTTGGGTTCAATTTGACCCCAGGCTATTTTAGCTGTTTAAAACACATCAAAAAAAAAAAAAAAAAAAATCTCTCTATATATATATATATATATATATATATATATATATATATCAGAATTTTACACACATTTGTGTTGAATGATGTGAAGGTCATTATATCATGCATTTTTTTATTCTTAAAAAAAAAATAGAGCCCTAAAACATAATTCTCACGAGAACCTGATATTTCTCATTCTGTGGAGGAATATATTGTCCCTACAAACATATTAATAGTTCACACAACATAACGGTATAACCTGTTTATACTGCAGCTTCTAAACCAGTTCTCTATGTGCTCTGTGTGATCTATCTTTCTCAAGAAAAAAATACCAGTAAGATCTCAATTTTAGGTAAATTAATGAGATTTTATGGTGATGTGCCTATTTCTCCATAGTCACATTTCACGTATTCTCGTTGTATAAGGGAGGTGTGTGGGTGAAGCGGTGGAACTTTTTAAAAAGGCTATTTGAGTAGACAACAAGTAAAAATAGCATGTGAAAGTAACTTGGGTAAAAATGTATTATTATATAATACTTTCCTGTAGTTTAAAATTGCTGGGGTCAAATTAACCCCAATTATAAAAGGAGTTAGTAAATTTGAACATAACAGGAGGGTTAAGGCTCGTCTCAATTTTGTCAGAAAACATCTTGATGATCCCCAAGACTTTTGGAAAAATACTCTGTGGACGGACGAGAAAAAAGTTGGAAAAAGTAACACCGTACTTTGTAAAAAGAACATCATACCTACAGTAAAACATGGAAGATTTGCTGTGATAAATAGGACCATGAATTCTGCTGTCTACCATAAAGATCCTAAAGGAGAATGTCCGACCATCTGTTCGTGACCTCAAACTGAAGCAAACTTGGGTTCTGCAGCAGGACAATGACCCAGAACACACCAGAAAATCCACCTCTGAATGGTTGAAGAAAAAGCAAAGTGAAGATTTGAAGTTTTCTAGTCAAAGTCCTGACCTGAATCCTATTTAACAGATTTATCACTATTTAATATCTAGGATTTCACATATTTTACACAATCCTTGATTAGTACACAACTTTTCACTGAAGTTTTTAATAAATCTTCCCTCCAGATGGTCTTTTACACCATTCTATACCATATTAAAATGACCTGAAGTGTATGCTGTGTTGAGTACTTGTGTGTGACCTTCAGCTTAACAGAACTCCATAGGAAGGGTCTGACTGTTGCATAAGAACAGGGTGAAAGGTCACAGTGGTATTGTTATGCTATGTATTGTTCAGTGTGAAGCTTTATAAAGGTTAGAATACAAATTTAAAGGACTCTCCAAACAAAAATCTCCGCCTTTCTTTTAGAAACAAGGTTTCACTTCACAAGGTGAATCACTAAAGCCGCGGTCTGCACTCAACATGCTAATTAAAGCTATATATTTGGCTTCAGTACGTTTCTGAAGGACAGGCTGGAGCTCCTAAATCCATCAAAGGTCAATCAAATCCAGTTAACTGTGAGCTGCATGGAGCTTTTCTTTCCCTTTGCTTTTAGCTTGATATAATGAAAACAGCGCAGATGAAGGAGAAATCCTTGACGCGAGATGCCGTAAAGTGACATATCATTCTGGCCTTTCTATTGTAGTATTTTTATTATAAAAACAACCCTGGTGAACAAAAAAAACAACATATTGAGAAATGTCTCAAGATTTATGTACTTACTTAAAATGTACCAAAAGTACATTAATATTATGCTTTTATCAAATGTGTGAAAATAAACTTTGATCATACTTTTTACATTTTACATAAGTCACATTTGTTAAATTCCTCATAAAATCATCATAAAATTATAAAGTGCACATGTTGAATCTGAGACAGTGTTTAACTCTGTTTTTGACTGTGTTTTGACCCGTCCAGGTCGAGACGTCCAGCTCCAGTCCCCACAGCCACGCCAAGAATGGACTCCCCCATGCCAGTTATTCCCCACCAGAAGGTAACGTCCCTTAAAATTCACTCCCACTGAAATGCTCACCCCTGTGCAGCCATTCTGCCAGACCAATCAGGTGCCAGTAACTGTGTTTCCATGAAAGGGCGTGACCTCTCTCTCTCTTTCAGAACTGTAGCACAGTGTTCAGAAGCATGAGCATGTGTTTACTGTTACTTACGAGGGTAATATCCTGTAATAAGCCTCCAGGGTTCCCAGGCTCAGAGTGGGCTTAGTGGTTTTTAGTGGAAATCTGCAATATTCTGCGATACTCTGTTATATCCTCCTTTTTGTTACCTTTGTTTCCTGTTTTCATACATTTTATTGTTAATTTTTGGCTCCCTAACTACAGCTAGCAGCTAGCCACTAATGCTAATGCTGCTGCACCTAGCCATAGTGCAACTCTAAGCTTACTGTAAATCAACAGAAGCACTTTACTCACTCAAATAAAGAGAGAGAAAATCATTAAGAGTTACCAGAGAGACCTGCTTGAAAAAAAGAGATCACTTAAAAATGACGAGTTTCTTTGATTTTACCCAATTGAAAACCTCTGGAATATATGAATAAATGAAATTTCATAGGAAATCTGCAATATTCAGTAATATTCCTCCTTTTTGTACCATTTTTTTCAGTTTTTTTTTAAAAATACTTTTTATTGTTGAGTTTTGGCTTCCTTTAAAGGGCCTTAGTGGCTATTCTATAGCAGGTAAATGCAGAAATTTAAAAAGTTGGGATAGTGTGGAAATTGCTTACTAGAACACTCTGGGTTCCTCAGTATAGCGCTGTCGGGCAGCATTTACTACCGCTAACTACAGCTAGCAGCTAGCATTTAATGCTAATGCTGCTGCACCTAGCCATAGTGAAAATCTGGAACTCTAGGCTTACTGTAAATCAACAGAAGCACTTTACTCACCCAAATAAACAATTTTCAGAGAGAAAACTCGAAAGAGTTACCAGAAATCAGTGGAAATCTGCAATATTCTGTAATATTCCTCCTTTTTGTTACCTTTTTTCTGTTTTCTTCTTTTTTATTGTTGAGTTTTGGCTCCCTCTAAAGGGCCTTAGTGGCGATGCTTTAGCAGGTAAATGCAGAAATTTAAAAAGTTGGGAATAGTGTGGAAATTGCTTACTAGAACACTCTGGTATTTATTACCGCTAACTACAGCTAGCAGCTAGCATTTAATGCTAATGCTGCTGCACCTAGCCATAGTGAAAATCTGGAACTCTAGGCTTACTGTAAATCAACAGAAGCACTTTACTCACCCAAATAAACAATTTTCAGAGAGAAAACCAGAAAGAGTTACCAGAAATCAGTGGAAATCTGCAATATTCTGTAATATTCCTCCTTTTTGTTACCTTTTTTCTGTTTTCTTCTTTTTTATTGTTGAGTTTTGGCTCCCTCTAAAGGGCCTTAGTGGCGATGCTTTAGCAGGTAAATGCAGAAATTTAAAAAGTTGGGATAGTGTGGAAATTGCTTACTAGAACACTCTGGTATTTATTACCGCTAACTACAGCTAGCAGCTAGCCACTAATTCTAATGCTGCTGCACCTTAGCTATAGTCAAAATCTGGAACTCTAAGCTTACTGTAAATCAACAAAAGTGCTTTACTCACCCAAATAAACAGTTGTCAGAGACAAAAACAAGAAAAGTTTACCAGATATCAGTGGAAATATGCAATATTCTGTAATATTCCTCCTTTTTGTTACCTTTTTTCTGTTTTCTTCTGTTTTACTGTTGTGTTTTGG
This sequence comes from Astyanax mexicanus, assembly GCF_023375975.1. NCBI lineage: Eukaryota > Metazoa > Chordata > Actinopteri > Characiformes > Acestrorhamphidae > Astyanax > Astyanax mexicanus. The sequence continues at coordinate 40,861,646 of NC_064422.1, read as the reverse complement.
CTCCCTCTAAAGGGCCTTAGTGGTGATTCTGTAGCAGGTAAATGCAGACATTTAAAAAGTCTGGATAGTGTGGAAATTGCTTACTAGAACACTCAGGTTCCTCAGTATAGCAGCTAGCAGCTAGCCACTAATACTAATGCTGCTGCACCTAGCCATAGTGAAAAAAATCTGGGACTCTAAGCTTACTGTAAATCAACAGAAGCACTTTACTCACCCAAATAAACAGTTTTCAGAGAGAAAACCAGAAAGAGTTACCAGAGAGACCTGCTGGAAAAAGAGACCACTTAAAAATGATGAGTTTCTTTGATTTTACCAAATTGAAAACCTCTGGAATTTAATCAAATTTCAGTGGAAATCTGCAATATTCTGCAATATTCTGTAATATTCCTCCTTTTTGTTATATTTTTTCTGTAGTTTTTTTTTTTTTTTTTTACTTTTCATTGTTGAGTTTTGGCTCCCTCTAAAGGGCCTTAGTGGCGATGCTATGATAAGTATGCAGACATTTAAAACGTTGGGAGTATGGAAATAAAACAAATGTACAAATGATAAAAAAAATTAATATTTCTTACATTTCCTTTGACTTTTGTTTAATTAATTATAGAGAATATGAACCCAAAATATTTTATGGGGTTTGTTTTATCTGTCATTTGATAATATACAGTACAGTGGTTTTGAAAGGTTGTGAACCATATTTTTTTGTATACATTTAACCTAAAACATAATTGATAAAACTGATTTTCACACACTTTCTTAAAGCAGATAAAGACAAAAATATTATATTTAGTCATTTATGTATCAAGATTGTTTACAGTGTGAAAACAAGCTATGTAGTACAAACCGCTAGCTAATATCGCCGTTGCTTACTAGAACGCTCAGGGTTCCTCAGTATAGCGCTGTCAGACAGTATTTACTACCACTAACTACAGCTAGCAGCTAGCCACTTATGCTAATGCTGCTGCACCCAGCCTTAGTGGAAATCTGGAAATCTGAGCTTACTGTAAATAAATGGAAGCGCTTTACTCACCCAAATAAACAGTTTTCAGAGAGAAATCTGTTTAGATTAACATCCAGCACTTTTTTAAAGAATTACAGTATTTTCTTTTAAGAAATACAGTTTTGTTTACTTAGCTTAGCTTTACTTAGTGATTAGTTACCACCTCTCAGCAGAGAGACCTGCTGGATTAGATTATTAATTTTTATAATTTAGTTCGCCTTATGTATATATATATATATATATATATATATATATATATATATATATATATATATATATATATATATATATATATATATATATATATATATATATTGAATTTTTGCACCAGGAGTGTAAAGCATAATTTTATCCAAAAGCAGTTTGTAAGACTGGTGGAGGATAGCATGATGCCAAGATGCATGAAAACTGTGATTAAAAACCAGGGTTATTCCACCAAATATGGATTTCTCAACTCTTAAACGTTATGAATATGTACTTGTTTTCTTTGCACTATTTGAGATCTGAAAGCTCTGCATCTTTTTTGTTGTTTAAGCCATTTCTCAATGGCTTTTTATAAGATTTTTATTTGGAATTTGGGAAAATTGTTGTCCGTAGTTTATGGAATAAAGCAACAATTTTCATTTTTCAGAAATATATACATATAAATAGCAAAATCAGATACACTGTATATACAAGTGAAATGAAGATGAGCAGATAAAACAAGAAATATATTGGGTTCATATTTTCTGCAATCAAATAATAGTCCAAGTAAATATAAGAAACTGTGCGATTTTTAACTACTATTAATATTATTTAATTTTGCAGTTTGGGGTTATATATAGAAGGCTGTTTGAATTGTTAAAATGTCTCTAGTTTTCTACTGTTCAGTTCTACACTGTTCTGTATATTGTCTATTATTTGATATTTCATTAATTACTAAGGAAACTGCAGAAGAAGAGGATGATGAAGCTCCGGAGAGAAGGTTTGGCATTCGATTGGCCAAAAAACCTTCCAAAAAGTCTCTCCTTCCAAAAACTGAGGAAGAACTTGCTCCACAGGCTAAAGACCAATCACAGATTGGCTCACCTGCTAAAACCCCGCCTCCTCCTGCCTGCATGTCACCTGGGAGTGAGGTAAAAGTCACCCCCGCTCAGAGGTGGCAGTATAACTCTCCTATAGGCCTGTACTCTGAGGAGACTGTGCGGGAGATGGCCATGCAGCAGGGCGCCTTAGATGGCATGACATTCTTGGGGTAGGTAATGTTTCAGGACCCCCAACCCAAGTATCTGAACCTCCCTCACCCGCCTGCGTCACTGAGGCTAACACTGTGCTAATCTAAAACACTAAAAATCGTGCTTTTAACTGAATTTCCATCACTTTTTAAGGTTTTGATCAAGTTGACTGAAAACATTTTGGATATTTTACTTCTTAAATTTGGAAAGTAATATAATAAAAACTAAAAATGTACAGTGTAAGCTCTTAAATCACAAGCAATGTGGTGATGTATTATTTGCTTTGTTAAATATTATTATAACCATGGGGAAAAAATCTCCAGTAGTACTTCTCATTAGCAAGCTACCTCTCCTTAAAATAAATGTAAAATATAGTTTATATATTTAAAAGCTCTAAATGGTGCTGTTTGATCATAATTTTGGCACCTCTACAAATAAAAGAAACTGAATAAAACTGTCTTTTCAGTTGCTATGTAAGAGCTAAAAAAAAAATCATATCAAAATCGGAAATCAGAATCTCTCATCAGAATCAGAATATCAAAATTTTATTAAAAAAAAAATCAATATAACCGTTGCATAAAAAAATCTTTGGCAATACCCGTCCACCTTAAGTGGTGCAGCAGTTACTACATATTTTGTCACCTGAGGCTGCTGCATGATTTAAGGTGGAACCAATTATTTCTTTTAAAAGCCTTAAAATAAGCTAAAAAAAAAATCTATTTTTGTGTGCGTTATTAATCCAAATGCTACAAACCGTTAAATGAGATTTTAGTATGTTATATAAATGGAAATAAAAATTTTAGAGATTTATTCTGTTTTTTTTATTTGTAGATCTGAAATTATAACCCAACAGCACCATTTAGAGTTATCATATATATATATATATATATATATATATATATATATATATATATATATATATATATATATATATATATTTATATATATATATATATATATATATATATATATATATATATATATATATATATATATATACAGTATTTTACATTTAGACTAAAGAAATCAAAATGGTACAAGCACAATAAAACTTCCATCTGTTTCATTGGGGAGAGACTGAAATGCTCTGAACTCTGAAATCTTAATTCCCATTCAAACAACATACTTAAATCACTGAATAAATCTAACAAAAATCTCATAAACAGTTTGTAGCATTTGGTTCAATAACGCACACAAAATCGCTAGTAAATCTCTAGTAATATATATCTAAGTAGTTGTACCACCTTAAATGTTGCAGCAGTTACTGCATATCTTGTCACCTGAGGCTGCTGCATGATTTAAGGTGGAACTGTGAAAAAATTTAACTGAATAGTGAATAGCGCCCTAGAACTTTACCTCGCTATCACAAAGAAATTAGCAGTAGACAATTATAAATAATTGACATAATTAATGAGGTGACCAACGACCATCCTTTAACAAAAAGAGCCAATCGTCTTGCTCTTTACATTGTGAGTAAAGGAGGATGGGAATGCTAGTGTGAAAGTCCCAACTGATGTGGAGATATGTGCAAGTGCAGTAGCAATAACTACCTGAAAAATCTATTTTTGTGTGTGTGACGTTTTACTCTGCTTGAAGATTTTGACTTCCTTCAAAATAAGTGTAAATTATATTTGGAGTTGGTAACACTTAATGGTGTCTTTCATTAAATTCTCTCATATATTTGAAGCGTATCAAGATTTTATTTGTTTTAAAATGATGATAACCATTACATACAAAAATCTCTAGTAGTACATCTCAGTACCAGGCTAGCTATATTTTCCCGTCCACCTTAAATGATGCAGCAATGTGGTTACTACATATTTTGTCATATTTTGCTGCATGATTTAAGGTGGAAGAGGAAAAATCGAACAAGAAGCTCCCTAGACCTTTAGCTCCCTATCACAAAGGAATTAGGGGAGGACGATTATAAATAATTGACATAATTATTGAGGTGACCAATGACTTGTGCCAGTCAGCTTGCTCCTTACATTGTGAGTAAAGGAGGGTCAGCATGTTAGTGTGGAAGCCCTCCTCAATAAGGAGATCTGCACAAGCGCAGTAGCCATAACTACCTAAAAAAACTGCTCATGAGATTTTTTGTCAGATTTTTAACAGTGATTTAAGTTTGTTGATCAAATAATATTTGGAGTGATTTAAGGTAGAACAGAAAAAAATCAAATACAAAGCTAACTAGTGATTTCCTAAATTCAGCTCCCTATCAAAGAGGAATAAGTGGTGGATGATAATAAAACACTTGACATATTTAATAAGTTCTCGTAATGCTCAACCATGCTTTAACAAAAAGAGCAAATCAGCTTGCTCCTTACACTGTTAGTGAAGGAAGATTAACATGCTAGTGAGGAAACCCCCTTCGATGTGGAGATCTGCGCAAGTGCAGTAGCCAAAAATAGCTAAAAAATCTATATTTTTTGTGTGTTTTTGAACCAAATGCTACAAACTATATATATATATATATATATGTTATATATGTTATTGTTGTTTGTCAGATAATATCAAATATATTCAAAATATATCTCCCAGCTCTAGGTACTAAACAGAATGATGAATAAAAATAAAAAAGGACCCAAGGGTTAATTATAGGAAAGGTGTTGGCTGGACTTACCTGTAACCCCCTCACACACTCCTCACACACTCCTCACACTCTCTTCACACTCCCCCAGTGCCGTGTTGAACCAAACCGTGGCAGAGTGTACTCAGAACATTCCGTAATTACCTCCGCACATTCCATTCTCACATGCTAGCGTTCAGCTGGGAATGTGCTCGCTGGGCAGGCGCTCGGGTTTACCTGGCCTTCCTCCTGCTCGCTGTAACCCGAACAGACCCGGGTACAGCCGGAGCTCGGACCAGATCACCACACACACCAGCTATTTTCACCCGGACCTCGTTATACTGATGCGTATGACGTGCTTCGGGTTGTGAATTACAACAACATCTCGTTAATTAACCCCTTAGATTTATTACTCAAGTTATAATACCACAGTTATTTCCAACCCTGCAATGTGATTGGCTAAGAGGAGTTTTCCGAGTGCCGTTATCAGCCAGTAATGCACTGTAACCGAAGCTCTCCATGTATTACTCCGCCACATACAGGTAACCTAGCAACGATGCAGTGCTTACAAACCAAACAGAGCAGCTACAAACAGAGCAGCAACAGTGAGTTCATTACATCTATTGGCTTTCGAAAGAATTTGTATCAATCTAAAACTATTATTATTATTATTATTATTATTATTATTATTAATTGCTAATCATGCAGCAGCAAGTCTTTAAAATTAAAGTAAAATAATAATAAGTAAAAATAATATAAAGCTTGGGATATAAAAGGTTACTTTGTTAAAGGAAAGTAACTCACTTATCAATTGACAGGGTGGACAGGACATTTTTGGACATGTTTAAATAGCTTTCTTTTCTAAAGAATTGATGAAAATAACTAAATGAATCATTGAATCATTGAACTTTAAGACCACTTAAAAGTATTATGCAACCTGACCAGGCAGTACTATAGATGTGGCAAAAAAACCACCCCCACATCAAAGAAAACTGAATAAATTATATACAAAGTTATTTAAAATGAAGGTTATCATTCCTCTATATGTGTAATAATGTGTTCATTCAGAATAAATGTTGAAAATATATTGTTACACAGTATTTATATGGCATTTACACTATTTTATCTTTGCTTTGGACATCAAAGACACATTATTTTGATACTGATTCCAAATTAAAGCTGCATTGTTCCTCATAATGTCGTCTATTGTTCAACACAATGGTATAAATAAGCAGCGTAAAGGTATTTCTATATCAGTCATTCCCGAAACGTGAGGGCACGTAGACCCCGGCCTGGCACCGAGGTAAGCCCTGTGGCGTGAGGGATGCGCTCATCGTGGCGGTACAGGGCCCTGACCCTTCCCAGTGACTCTTTTAACGGTCCAGGAATGTCAGGGCTCTGGTTACACTGGATCCTGAACTGTGTCCCGCTGCAGTTATATATTCCGTCATATATTCCACTTCTATTTAGGGGCCACTTGAGCGGAAATCCTAGCAGCTACATCACATGGCCTGCTGGACTGTCCTGGACTGGAATCATTTTGAGCATGTTTAGATTTTAGTGTTGATTTTAGTGCTGGTATGTGATTTTGTATATGATTGGTAAAGCTAAACTGGTTTTAGTGCTGATATTTAAATCTGAACTGGTTTTAGGACATGGCTGGACTCTTGATGTTCCTGTTCTCTGCTCCCAGTACTGATTTTAGTGCTAGTGTTTAAAACTGTACTGATTTTAGTGGTTTTATGTACATCTATATTCATTTTAGAGCTGATATTTTAATCTGTACTAATTTTAGTGCTGATATTTAAATCTGTAAGTATTTTATTGCAGATGTTAGTGTTTTATTGTACATCTGTACTAATTTTAGTATATTTAAATCTGTAAGTATTTTATTGCAGATGTTAGTGTTTTTTGTACATCTGTACTAATTTTAGTGCTGATATTTAAATCTGTACTGATTGTATTGTTGATTTAAGTGCTGGTATGTGATTCTGTGTGTATTTTTTTTGCTGAACTGGTAAATCTGAACTGATTGTAGCACTGCTATTTAAATCTGTACTAGTTTTAGTGCTAATATTTGTGTCTGTGCTCATTTTAGTGCTGGTTTTAGTGCTGGTATGAAATTCTGTATTCTTTTTAGTGCTGAACTGGTAAATCTGTGCTAGATTTAGTGCTGATATTTAAATCTGAACTGGTTTTAGTTCTGATATTTAAATCTGAACTGGTTTTAGTTCTGGTATTTTAAATCTGTACTGGTTTTAGTTCTGATATTTAAATCTGAACTGGTTTTAGTTCTGATATTTAAATCTGAACTGGTTTTAGTTCTGGTATTTAAATCTGTACTGGTTTTAGTTCTGATATTTAAATCTGAACTGGTTTTAGTTCTGATATTTAAATCTGAACTGGTTTTAGTGCTGGTATTTTAAATCTGAACTGATTTTATTGCTGATATTTAAATATGTACTGATTTTAGAGATGATGTATTAATCTGTACTGGTTTTAGGATTGATTTTAGTGCTGGTTTTTTTTAATCTGAACTGATTTTAGTGCTGATGTTTAAATCTGAACTGATATTAGTGCTGATATTTTAATCTGTACTGATTTTATAGATGATATATTGATCTGTACTGGTTTTAGGACTGATTTTAGTGCAGATGTTTAAATATGTACTGATTTTAGTGCTGGTGTTTTTAATCTGAACTGATTTTAGTGCTGATATGTAAATCTGGACGTGGCTGTACTCTGGATGTTCCTGTTCTCTGGCTGCAGTTCTGCAGTCGTCCAGCTCCAGCTCCTGTTCCAGGCAATCATTCAGTCCAGTAACTCTAATAAACTGGAATGTCTCTCTTATGAGACGTGAGAACCAATAATAACCATTATTTCCATCATGTGACGGAGAGAAGAGCGGGAATATTTATGGCTGCTATTGTGGGTCCAGGTTATTGTTGTTTCTCTCTGGAGCTCCGGTTCTGTTCTGTGAGCAGAGGGATGCAGTAAAGTTAATGCCTGTTCATCTCTCTCTCTCTTCTCTCTCTCTCTCTCTCTCTCTCTCTCTCTCTCTTTCTCTCTCTCTTATTTCTGCCTCAGGTCATTGCCAACACAGCCGCCAAGTCAGTATAATAACCCAGAGTATAATGCTCAGAGTTTGCTCCAGTGTGTGGTTGTGTGTGTTTGTGGGTGATTCTTCAATTGAGGGACTCTTAATCAGTCCTTAAAGCAGTAGTCCTTAAAGCAGTAGTCCTTAAAGCAGCAGTCCTTAAAGCAGCAGTCCTTAAAACAGTAGTCCTTAAAGCAGCAGTCCTTAAAGCAGCAGTTCTTAAAGCAACAGTCCTTAAAGCAGCAGTCCTTAAAGCAGTAGTCCTTAAAGCAGCAGTCCTTAAAGCAGCAGTCCCTAAAACAGTAGTCCTTAAAGCAGCAGTCCTTAAAGCAGCAGTCCTTAAAGCAACAGTCCTTAAAGCAGCAGTCCTTAAAGCAGCAGTCCTTAAAGCAGCAGTTCTTAAAGCAGCAGTCCTTAAAGCAGCAGTCCTTAAAGCAGCAGTCCTTAAAGCAACAGTCCTTAAAGCAGCAGTCCTTAAAGCAGCAGTTCTTAAAGCAGCAGTCCTTAAAACAGCAGTTCTTAAAGCATTAGTCCTTAAAGCATTAGTCCTTAAAGCAGTAGTCCTTAAAGCAGTAGTCCTTAAAGCAGTAGTACTTAAAGCATCAGTCCTTAAAGCGCAGTACTTAAAGCAGCAGTTCTTAAAGCAGCAGTCCTTAAAGCAGCAGTCCTTAAAGCAGCAGTCCTTAAAGCAGCAGTCCTTAAAAGCAGCAGTCCTTAAAGCAGCAGTCCTTAAAGCAGCAGTCCTTAAATCAGCAGTCCTTAGAGCATTAGTCCTGAAAGCAGCAGTCCTTAAAGCAGTATTCCTTAAAGCAGCAGTCCTTAAAGCAGCAGTCCTTAAAGCAGCAGTTCTTAAAACAGCAGTCCTTAAAGCAGCAGTCCTTAAGGCAGTAATCCTTAAAGCAGCAGTTCTTAAAGCAGCAGTCCTTGAAGCAGCAGTTCTTAAAGCAGCAGTTCTTAAAGCAGCAGTCCTTAAAGCAGCAGTCCTTAAAGCAGCAGTCCTTAAAGCAGCAGTCCTTAAAACAGCAGTCCTTAAAGCAGTAGTCCTTAAAGCAGCAGTCCCTAAAGCAGCAGTCCTTAAAGCAGCAGTCCTTAAAGCAACAGTCCTTAAAGCAGCAGTCCTTAAAACAGCAGTTCTTAAAGCATTAGTCCTTAAAGCAGTAGTCCTTAAATCAACAGTCCTTAAATCAGCATTCCTTAAATCAGCAGTCCTTAAAGCATTAGTCCTTAAAGCAGTAGTACTTAAAGCAGCAGTCCTTAAAGCGCAGTACTTAAAGCAGCAGTTCTTAAAGCAGCAGTCCTTAAAGCAGTAGTCCTTAAAGCAGCAGTCCTTAAAGCAGCAGTCCTTAAAAGCAGCAGTCCTTAAAGCAGCAGTCCTTAAATCAGCAGTCCTTAGAGCATTAGTCCTGAAAGCAGCAGTCCTTAAAGCAGCAGTCCTTAAAGCAGCAGTCCTTAAAGCAGCAGTTCTTAAAACAGCAGTCCTTAAAGCAGCAGTCCTTAAGGCAGTAATCCTTAAAGCAGCAGTTCTTAAAGCAGCAGTCCTTAAAGCAGTAGTCCTTAAAGCAGTAGTCCTTAAAGCAGCAGTCCTTAAAGCAGCAGTCCTTAAAGCAGTAGTCCTTAAGGCAGTAATCCTTAAAGCAGCAGTTCTTAAAGCAGCAGTCCTTAAAGCAGTAGTGCTTAAAGCAGCAGTCCTTAAATCAGCAGTTCTTAAAGCAGTAGTCCTTAAAGCAGTAGTCCTTAAATCAGCAGTTCTTAAAGCAGTAGTTGATACAAGTTGATTCATAAACAACTGTTTTAGCATAAATGATGGTAAATACTGTGTTTATTGAGTTAAAATCATTAAAAACCCTTATCATCAAAATACAAAATTGCACTCAGATAGTAGAGTCAGATTTTAATGTTACTTAAAAGGAAATATAAAAGTTGTCAGAAAACAATAAATGATTAAACATTTAGACTGAAATGGACGATTTTTATTTATTTTATATAAATGTATAACATAGCAACATGTCAGACATCTCATCATGAAGTTGTAGAGGTTCCTAATGGAGTTCTGTGATAATCCATCCCAAAATAGCTCTAATATTCTCAGTATATGGTCAAGTTGAAATAGTGCCTTATTAATGTAACAGTAGCCTGTTAGAGGGCCTGTAATGAAGAACAAAGGTGATCTGGCATCCTATAAATATGATAATATGATTGGTCGTCTTCACTGTGCCTCTACAGAATAGCAGCAGGTCACCTTCAGTGATGAGCCTCAATTTTAACTTAGTAATAATAAGTTCCCCTAATTGAAGAATCACCAGTGGATGTATTTTCCATGTACTGAATGTATTGAACTTGGATGATTCCTTGGTTGTGTGTGTGTGTGTTCAGTAATGCATTGGGAGATATACAGGATATTAATGAGAGATTCTGTGTATCGGACCTGAATAACTCTATGCATTATTCCTTTTCAGATTTGCTTGAGAATTTGGTTGCACATAACTATATATTTAACTAACGTATGTTTTTGAAAGCTTCACATGTAGTGTATACTAAATGCATAAATCAAGTGCATTGCTTATACAGTACATGTAACATCAGAGTTCATTTTTTGTCATGAAATCCATCAGCATCAATTATTTTGCTATGATGAATTGTGGTTGATCTGCATGCTATATGCTATGTGCTACCTTTGCCTTCATTCTCTGTAGGGATGCACTGAAAATATTTTGGCAGGCAAAAAAAATTGAAATATATAGAAAAGACTTATTATAAAAGTAATTATATAAAAATTATATATGACTCAGTGTTTTTCTCAGTGTTTCTGAGTCTTTTTAAGCAGCAGTAGCTGTCAAACACTCACACACGTCATACGGCAGGTTTAAGTTCATTTTTATGCTTTGCCAGCTCTATCATAAATGAAACGAAATAAAGCATTCTGAATCCCTATATCACACACTGAGTATCAGTTTACTACCCTTTCACAAACTGGTTGGAAGGACTAGGATAGTAATGCTAGCTGAGCTAAATTAGCATTAGCATTTGTTTATCAAAATACTGTCTGCAAATGTCTTAAATGACTTAAGTAGCACTGCTGAGGTAAGTGTTTCAATCGAATAGCACTACTGAAGTAAATTAATGATTAAAACAGCACTGCCGAGGCAAATGTATCAATCAAATAACACTACTGAAGTAAATTCATGATTAAAACAGCACTTCTGAGGTGGATGTATTGTGCTCTGTTGGTTTGTCTGCTGGGACATTTGTTTAAATTGTAGTTTTTATTAGCCTTTTCTTTAAAAATGAAGACAAAATACATTTATGCTATTTATCCTTTATTCAGTTGTAAAATAAAGTGACAAAATTAATTAAAAATGCATAAAAACGTGTTCAATATTGTGTAAAATGTTTTAATTTTGTTTGGTTTCACTTTTTAATTTCAATGCATCTCTAAATCTCTGTTTGGATTTTTACTGAATACTAAATACCGAAGTTTTCATGCAATTTTTCATTTATTTTGTCACTTTTTTCTTCACTACTGAATAAATACAATTGCCCAAATGCATTTTGTCTTCATTTTCAAGGAAGAGGCTATTACAAAACTACAATTTAAATAAATGTCCAAGCAGACAAACCAACAAAGCACAATACATTCACCTCAACAGTGCTTTTTTAATAATGAATTTACTTCAATAGTGCTATTCGATTGATACACTAACCTCAGCAGTGCTGTTTTAGTCATGAATTTACTTCAATAGTGCTATTTGATTGATACACTAACCTCAGCAGTGCTGTTTTAGTCATGAATTTACTTCAGTAGTGCTATTTGATTGATACACTAACCTCAGCAGTGCTGTTTTAGTCATGAATTTACTTCAGTAGTGCTATTTGACTGGTACACTAACCTCAGCAGTGCTGTTTTAGTCATGAATTTACTTCAATAGTGCTATTTGATTGATACACTAACCTCAGCAGTGCTGTTTTAATAAAATAGCCCAAATTCATTTTGTCTTCATTTTCAAGAAAAAGGCTATTACAAAACTTCAATTTGAACATATTTCGGTGCATCTCTAAGTCTCAGTTTGGACAGTACAGTACTAGTGTGATATGGCTTGTTATAAATAGTAAACTACAGATATCTGAATGAAATCGTATTGTTATATTTGTAAAGGTAAGTCATTTTTTATTCGGCTACAATAACGATAATCCACTATTGTTTATTATCCACTCTTTCTGTTCAAATCTCTCTCACCAACAAACCACCCACCTCCCAAACCCAAACCTGCACACTCCCTCCTCCTCTTCCTCCTCCTCCTTCCTCACCACCCTCCCGACCAATCACAGCCAAGAGTACATCCCCAGCTTCAACCCCATTGCACTGAAGGACTCTGCTCTGTCCACTCACAAGCCCATAGAGGTGAAGGGTCCTGGGGGTAAGGCCACCATCATCCACGCCCAGTACAACACTCCCATCAGCATGTACTCACAGGACGCCATCATGGACGCCATCGCCGGCCAGGCTCAGGCCAGAGGAGGAGATATGACGTGAGTTTTTAAAAACAATCATGAAAATAGGTACGGTGAATTATGGGAAATTAGGACCAAGATAATCAAGCAAAGAGCCAAATCTGTAATACTGATCTGAAACTTTCAGGGCCCTATTGTACACCCTGCACTGAAAAAAATGATGAGTAAAATTTACTTTAAAAAGGTTTCGCATAAATTTAACAAGTAACTTCAACTCGAATTCAAGACTTAAAAGTTACATAGTAAATTGCAGAGTAAATAAGTGAACTAAATTTCAGTCAGTCCTTTCTTTTAGTAACCTTTACCTAATTACAGTTACTTTATTTATACAATATTACTCTAAAATTATTTATGATACGTAATTTATTATAATTCCTGAAATTTAAATATTTTTCTCAGTAGAGGAACGAGTCCACAGTGTGAACAAGCTGGTTAGTTTCCTCTACTATGAAACGCAGAAGCACTGCACTGTTAAAATAGCAATCTGCCAAAGTCAGAGCATACCCGGCTCTTAAAGTGAATGGCAAGTGATACACTGATTGGTTTATTTCACGTTACGACCAGAATTTACCACACCCATGATTAAATAATTAAAGAGAATTAGTACGGGCCTTTTGTTCATTTCGAACTGTGCAAGGTGTACTTTTCCCATCGTTATGATAGCAAAGACAAACCGACACACCCTAAATCAATCTACATGGTGCACAGCTGATGGCTCACCTATGGATAGATGCTAAACAGGGCTCAAAAAAGGTAGACTAAAAGAAAAATTTGGGGTAGAGTAAATATCGTTGCTGTTCTATAAAAGCCAAAATATCTCCAAAAGAGCAACTTGTATGTATTATGTGTATTGTGTATATAAAGTGTGTATTTGTATCATGAGTGTGCGTCAACCTCATCTGTCCTTTACTTTCCCTCCAACTTCAACTTCCGATCACTCCATCCACAACCAACCACTCAACATCTCAACCAACCAACCAACCAACCAACCACACAATATCCTCATCCCTGCTCCACACTGCTTGTCCCCTCCCCCTTGTGTGACACGGCCCCATGTTGCCCCTCCCCACCCCGGCTCCCCCCCCGCGGCTCTCAGTGAGGAGGCTGCTGCTGGATCTCCATTGGCGTAAGTCTATGCAGAACCATCTCATACGCTCAGTTCTCGTCTTCTCATCTCAAATGTGCTTCCATCATTATCCAGGGTTGGTTGCACCCAACATCACCAACATATGCTCTTTCCCATTGAGCAGGAATCTAAAAGCGGCGAGAGTGTTCAGTTGTAGCACAAAAAACGAGCCAAAGAGTCTAAAAGTGTCAAGAGTGCTCAGTTGTAGCGCAGAAAATGGGCCAAAGAATCTAAAAGCGGCAAGAATGCTTAGCTGTAGCACGGAAAATGGACCAAAGAATCTAAAAGCAGCAAGAATGTTCAGTTGTAGCGCAAAAAAACGGGCCAAAGAGACTAAAAGTGTCAAGAGTGCTCAGTTGTAGCGCAGAAAACGGGCCAAAGAGTCTAAAAGTGGCGAGAGTGCTCAGCTGTAGCGCAGAAAACAGGCCAAAGAGTCTAAAAGCGGCGAGAGTGCTCAGCTGTAGCGCAGAAAACAGGCCAAAGAGTCTAAAAGCGGCGAGAGTGCTCAGCTGTAGCGCAGAAAATGGGCCAAAGAGTCTAAAAGTGGCGAGAGTGCCCAGTTGTATCGCAGAAAACAGGCCAAAGAGTCTAAAACACTACAAATGTAATCAGTTGCCGTATTAAAAGAGTATAATATTAAGAGACATTATGGTACGAAACATTAATTAGAAAATTCTAGTATACACAGCACTGTCAAAGATAGATATAACTCAAGTAAAACGGTGTGTAAATAATAGTAATTAAAAAAATGTATTATTATAAGTGGTATATTTTATTATTTGTTTTATTACAGAATCTGTGGCCCATGACTGCACATGTATTTCTCCTTCTGGCCCCAACAAAAAAAAAGTTTGGACACCTCTGGCATAGAGTAATGCATTTGGATATTGTTTATGCTATTTTAAATATACGCTCAAGAATAATAATATAATTATATGTTTAAATATCTAAGAAGGTGCCAGGATGGTGGTCTGCAGTGAACATTATGGGTTCAGATACTTGGACTACAGTATAAGGGAATGATGATCTGAGTACACCTTTGTCCTGTCATGATAGCTTTGAAGCTTAAAAAATGCATGCTTATGTGAATTAATATGGCTGTAAATATGAGTGTTTAAAATATATTAAAAGGGAAGACAATAAGATTAACAAGATTAAAGTGGCACAATATTCATCATCAGGTTTTAAATATGTTGCACAAAACTTATGCACAGGTAACCAAAACAAATGTTTGTCACACACACACACACACCTGCCTTCACGATTTAAACTGCAGAGCGATGTGGTATTGCGGAGGCAATGCATAGAGATTTGGTCATAGGTTGCCAAGTCAATGAAAAACATTAGTTAATTTAGAACTTCATGCCAGCAACGCACCTCAAAAAAATTATTGGCTAATAATTGTGGATCTATTTTAGCCAGTATTCCTCAACGTAAAATTTTGAAGACTTAAAGCAGCACTAGGTAGGATTTCCTTAATTTTTGATCTTTTTGAAGAAGTAAAATTACAGCTTGAAACTCACTGCAGCGCTGCATTGAGGTGTAATAGGAGGAATAGTGGTGCTTTCGTGTCTGTGCCGGAGCTCCTCTGAGCTCAAACCAGACTCTGTAAGTTTTCCAAGGTGGTCGCGACCAAACGCTCACGAGAACTGCGACCTGCTTTCCGACCTCTAACAGTTCTACAAGGACTACTGGTTCACTCTTTACAAACTAACATACAGACATTCTGGCAGAAGCTGAAAAGAGACCGAATATGTCTGTGAAAGCCAGAAAACGAGAAAGAGAAACTAATCCACCTGAAACATTTATTACACTCTACAACTGTAGGGGAAACCCACGAACACAAAATCTCAGTCCTACCTAGTGGAGCTTTAATAAATCCCTCCATATACAGTCCATAGTATCATGTGAAGATTAAGATAATTTGGAGAAATCTCTGTGTTTAAGGGACAGTGCTGACAGTCAGTATTCTGGTGGATGCTGATGATCTTCAGGCCTCAGGTGGTGGGACTGCATTAAAAACATTAAAAGCTGTACGGATTCTGTAATGGAAATTATTCAGGAACAGTTCAGAAACACTTCCTGAAATCATAACTGTCTGTTTATCGTACTGTAATCCTGCAGAGAAGAACCCACATGTCAGTACCATCCAGAATTGGCGTCATCCTCTCTGGGCCAAAACTCCTGTATGTGTTGCTTCCATCAGCTTCTGAATGAGTCACTTTTAAACATCTGTATTTAGGAATTTTCTGAATCCATCTCTGCCCTGTCACAATAGCATCACTGGACACGTGCTTTAGGATTTCAGGATAATTCACTTGTGGAAAAAAGTATACTAAAATTATGCTGAAATAGGTCTGTTCTGTCTGTATTTTTGAAACAATCATTTGTACTTAATTACTACTTGTTTGTAAATGTATACTGAGTATTAATATATAATAATAATAATAATAATAATAATAATAATAATAATAATAATCACATTAATTTTGAGGAGTGACCTATATTAACCAGTAAAAACAAAAAAAAAACTAATTTGTAAATTAAATTAATTTTTTAAATCTGAAAAAGTCCTTTTACCTACCTTGAATAATTAAACATTAAAATACAGCATAATTTTAACACATGAAAATTCATAAAAATCACACTTTAAATTATTTATCAACACAAAATGAATGTTTTTGGTAGCGAATTTCACTCCTTTTATTGCACAGTTTTATTGCAGAGATGTAGGCTCCTAGAACGCATTTAGTAACAGTATAGTTTTATCATAAAATAATACTAAGTATATATTTTTATTAAGTATATCACCAGTACAAAATTAGCACAGCCAAATAAAGCATACTTTTTAAAGTATACTGAAATACAGATTAAGCAGGAAATAATGTAAGTACAAAAAGTATACTATAATATACTTATTCCTCATATAGTTCAAGTTCAGCATTATTATATTTAACCCTTGTGAGGTGTTCGGGTCTGTGGGACCCGTTTTCATTTTTCATCAAATGATACTAAAAATATATTTTTTCTAACTCAAACTCATTGGCATTGGCTCATTTTTTGTGAAAAACATATATCAAAACACATTTTCGATAAACACACACTGTACACCCCCCCCCCCCCCTCCCCCCCCCACACACACAGTTATATTACATACAGTATGTTTGGCCAAGGGCTAATAAACATTGCTTCATTTGTAAATTTGAAACTAAACACATTTTCTACTCATATCTTGAGTTTAATTCATTTTCTTTTACATTTTATTTAAAAAATAATAAAAAAGAGTAGCACTTTTTGAAAGAAATGTAACATAAGAAAGGTAAAGGGCAAATATTAACCATGTAAGCTGTTTATATTGCTTGCAATTTAGGTGAAGCAAGCATGTGTAAAGCATTTTAATGTAAAATTGCTTAATTTTGCTGAATTAAATACAAGTAACAAAGGAAACGAGTAACAAAAATATGAACACCACACAAGGGTTAAATGTAGAACTTTTTACAAGGGAATTAACTTGCACACTTCAACAGAACTATATAGTAATATAATAAAAATATGATTTTAATTGGTATTGCTTCAAATTTTATAGAAAAGGTTCTGTCTCTTGTAGATAAATAGTATTATTAAGAAATTAGATTAATTAAATTTTTTATTAACAACCTTTTTCTTTTGTTTTTGGGGGACAGTTCACTCCCCATTAAAGATCCTCTGGTGGACAGTGCCTCCCCAGTTTACCAGGCTGTGATAAAGCCAGAGGAGAGGGAGAACGAGCTTTCTGAATGGGCTCGCCGTGCAGCCAACCTGCAGTCCAAGTCCTTCCGCATCCTCGCCCACATCACAGGGACCGAGTACCGTGAGTACCGGCCCTTTATTGGTGCCATATTGTGTGGTTATATACAATGATGTCATCCATTTAACTAGCAAGTAGCAAGATTTAATGTTATCGCTGACATCTTCTGATTTATGAAGATTTATCTTGTGTTATTTTCAGTGCAAGACCCAGATGAGGAGGCTCTGAGGAAATCAAGGTATTTTTCTACAGGCTGCTCTGCTTTGTTGCTATGTACTGATATGCCAGATGTCATGGGACAGGAACTAGTATTGTTCCCCACAGAAGCAAAAGAGTGTAAACTCTTTGATGTTATACTATGGAATGTCAAGGAGTATTAAATACCCGAATACACCACTCACACAAAAAAAGAAAAAGGTAAAAAATGTATTAAACTATAAACATTATAAATAATAGAAATACAGTTCCAGTCAAAAGTTTGGACGCACCTCTTCTCATTCAATGTTAAAAAAAAAGTGTTAAACAAACCAGAATATGTTTTATACTTTAGACTCCACTAAGTATGTTTCGGAGAGACGTGTCATCTGCTGGTGTTGATCCACTGGGTTTTATTATCAAGTCTAAAGTCAGTGCAGTTTTGTTTTCCTGAGAAAATCTTACAGCACTTCATGCTTCCCTCTGCTACTGACAACTTTTGTGGAGATGCGGATTTCATTTTCCAGCAGGACTTGGCACACTGCCCACAATACTGCCAAATGTACCAATTGGTCTGAGACACTGATTTTTTTTTTTTTTTTATTGGTTGTAAGCCAAAATCATCATCAATAAAAAAAAAAAAAAAAACACTTAAAATGAATCAATCTGTGTTTAATACATCTATATAATGTATGAGTTTCACATTTTAAACTGCATTACTGAAATAAAGTAACTTTTCAATGCCATTCTAATTTGTTGAGATGCATTAGTACATACTGCTGTCCCCTTACTTTAGGCATGTCAGTGTATTATGCTTAGTATCAGCTGCATGGGCCTAGACTTAGCTAAAAGTACTTCTTAACCCTCCTATTATGTTCATTTGTCAGGAACAGCAATGGTGTTGCAGGGTTAATTTGACCCGGTGCTTAATGTTTAATTATCCAAAAGATGTCTGAACCCCCCCCCCCCCCCCCAAAAAAAAAATCCTTACAAGAAATGTAAATATTCTATTACTAACTCCATTACTAATTATTCTATCACTATTTAGTGCAGTGGCTTTCCTTACCTTTAACAGGTAATGCTTCAATTAGAATAATTCACTAATTTTTCATAAAAAAAACTTTATTACTTTTAAAAGACCAACATATAAAACAGTAGTTTTACATAACATTAAAACATAACATTGCAATTTTGTTTTAGTTTTAGTTTTTTCAGGGGGTGTTTGGTAGCAAATATGTGAGATGAACCACTTTCATATTATATGTTGATTACACTAATTAACCCTTGTGTGGTGTTCGGGTCTGTGGAACCCGTTTTCATTTTTCATCAAATGATAGTAAAAAAATATTTTTTTCTAACTCAAACTCATTGGTCATTGGCTCATTTTTTGTGAAAAACATATCAAAACACATTTTCGATAAACACACACTGTACACCCCCCCCCCCCCCCCCCACACACACACACATTTATATTACATACAGTATGTTTGGCCAAGGGTTAATAAACATTGCTTCATTTGTAAATTTGAAACTAAACACATTTTCTACTCATATCTTGAGTTTAATTCATTTTCTTTTACATTTTATTTAAAAAATAATAAAAAAAAAAGAGTAGCACTTTTTGAAAGAAATGTAACATAAGAAAGGTAAAGGGCAAATATTAACCATGTAAGCTTGTGTTTATATTGCTTGCAATTTAGGTGAAGCAAGCATGTGTAAAGCATTTTAATGTAAAATTGCTTAATTTTGCTGAATTAAATACAAGTAACAAAGTAAACGAGTATCAAAAATATGAACACCACACAAGGGTTAACGCAAGCAGAAGAAGTTTCATACTGAAACAATAAATACTTTTAACTATTTCTCCTAGACCTTCAAACTTTACAATGTTAAAATTGACACGGAACATAACAGGAGGGTTTGATAAAAATTTGACTTTTAAATATAATATTTCTCCATTGCTTTACTCCGCAGGGAGAGGTTTGAATCAGAAGTTAAAGGCCCGCGATTCGCCAAATTGAAGAACTGGCACCACGGCCTGTCTGCACAGATCCTGAACATACAGGAGTGAGGGCTTCCGAAGGATGATGGACAGAATGATGGGTTAGTGAGGCAGCAGGTCAGGTGAAGGAGAAGAAAGGCTACAGTGATGAGGAACGGTTGTAAAGGAAGGAGGAGTATTGTAGTGACCGCTTTATGAGTTAAAGCATTAGAGTAGTGCATAAGCGAATATGAAAAGCTCTCATTAGTGTTTCACATTAATGTGTCAGTATGTCTAATGTAGCTTCCTGCCATTAAGAAGAGGCAGTGCTCTTTTTCTTTTTCTTTTTCTTTTTCTTCATATTCTTTTCTTTTTCTTTCCTTTTCTTTTGGCTGTTTATCCTAAATTAAAATGAATCGTTGATGTACAAAGACTAAAGAATAGAGAAGCATAAGTAGTAATAGAAAAAAATACTGTATACTATGCAATGCACTGCCATATCTCATGCAAACATATATTAATCTAATGTACTGTTCTTCATGTGAATAAAACATTATTTCTTTTATCCAAATCAACAAGATATGTGTTGTCAGTACCAAGTTTCGTCGTGTGATTTTTTTTTTTTTTTTGTGAGTTTTAGTTTGTCTTTATCAGCTGTACATGCACACATACATACATATATATATACATATTGCCACGGTTATGCAAAAAATACAAATTCTGTATCAAAACTTCACTGGAAATCTTCCAATAAAAATATATTTAAAAATATTTTGTTTCTAGTATTTTTATTTGTCCATTTGTCATTAAAAATGACAATGAATAAATCAGGGGTTCTCAAATTATCTCAGCCCAGGACCCACATTTTCTCATGGTAATTAAGTCACGACTCACTTTTATAGTCACTTTTAACTTAAATTTATATATATATATATATTTTTTAAATAGCCTTCAAAAATCCATTTAAACATACAAATGCATGCAAAGTAAATTTAAGACAGTTTTATTAAAAAAAAAAAAATAATAATAATAATAATTGAGGAGGAACATGAAAACTACTACTATAAAAAAATAAAAAAGTTACTACAATTGAAATTAAAGATCTAAATAAATAAATAAATCAATAAAAAAGTTATATTTCATTTTTTTTTGCATATCTGCATTCAGAGCACATTAGAAATAAACTCTATCTCCTTTTTTTACTAATATAAAAGATGAGTTCAAAATCAGAGGAGCATTAATTATTTTTATTATATTTTATTATTATTTTTAAGTGTATATATTTTTTATAAGCTGTAAAGAACTTGTCCATGACCCACCAGTTCAGAATCACTGGTACAAAAAATAACTGTCATGAAATTCTAACACAGCAAAAAACAAAGCTGTGAAATTCAATTATAATAATAATATTTGCAATATATTGAAATATTTAATATTTTTTGTGTGTGGGACATGGATATTAGGATTTATACTGTGTGTAAGACGTACAGATATATTATACGTGCAGATAATAAGTGAATTAGAACTAGATTTGGTTAGGAATTAGGAATTTGAAAAGAAAAGTTAGTTTTTTGTTGTACAAGAAAAAGTGGCTGTAGGAAAAATCTTCACTCCAAATGAACTTTGTCAGATATATTGAGATTTATAATCCTATTAAAACATTTTTTCTCTAAAGACTACACATGAGATCATTTCCATTGCTCACTCAGTACAGTAGGTGGCAGCAATAAACCATACAAGCAGAATTTCATCAAAATGTTTAGTTTTTTCCACTGTCACACGTATTGTAATGGGAACTGACTACACTATAGCATTTTTTCTAACAAGAGGAACTTCTGAACATTTTATATAAATGTAATTATACTGAATAAATATATATTTTTATTATATATTTAAATATATAAAACTGGTGACTCATGTGCTACAGAGAAAACTGACTGAGAAAATGCTTATATATGCAAAGATGTCATCTAAGCAAAAGTCCAAAATATAAACCATTTTCTGGTTTGTTTAACCCCTTTTTTATATATTTACTTTTTTATATCAAAAGAAAGATATGTACATGATTACAACATATAGAACATGATACAAAATATCATGTAATATATATTTTGTATATACACAAGTAAGATGTATGGCATAAGTAAAATTAAATCTAAATAATAAACATGAGAAACACATCCATACTTCTAATAACATTTTAAAAATGTTTTGTTTTTTGCTTGTTTAGGAGTTTAAATGTGTTTAAATCAAACTCCTCCATGTCTGTAGTTTTTGAAGTAAGCTAAATTAAATGGATTGCAATATTATAATATATGGAAATGGACAAGGCACATGCAAACTATAATATATTTATATTTATTTTATATATATTTCTTTTTACATATGAACTTTAAAAAATATATGTATATATATATATATATATTTTTTGTTGTTGTTAATGAGTTTCAATGTATTAAAATCAACTCTCAATACCAATAGTTGTTGAAGTAAGTTTAACTAAATGAACATTTGAACATATATTGAAAATGGATGTGATTATTATTATTTTTTGTCTTATCATTCTGTGTTTGAAAAGTGTACGGTATTAAAAAATAAGGACATAACGCTCAACCTATAATGCAGGTCCTTTTCTTAGTATATAAAAACAGATTAGGCAAGTAAAATTGTAAGTAGACGTAGAAAAAGTATACTTTAGTTATTCCGCATATAGTTTAAGTTCACTATTATTATATTTAAAAACAACTTTTACACAAGGAAATCAACTTGCACACTTCAACAGAATTGAGTAATACTAGTGCATCTCAAAAAAATAGAATATAATTGAAAAATCAAAATGTAAAACTCTTTCATATTATATATACACAGCCAATTAAAAAAAAATCAGTGTCTCAGAAAATTATATATATAAAATTGATATATACATATAAAATTATAAAATATTATATACGACCTATTGTTACGTTTGACAGTGTGGGCAGTGTGCCAACTCCTGCTGGAAAATAAAACCCTCACCTCTATATCGAACCTCTATCTATATTTTGGATGTTTATGAGTTTAAATGTGTTTAAATGAAACTCCTCCATTCCTGAAGTTGTTGTACACGAGGTGGCGCCCGGACCCTCCGCAGCGCAGCGCGGCTCTGGCCCCGCCTCTCCCCGGGCTGTGCGCGCTGCTGGCCGGCTGCAGTGATTGGAGGGCGGGCTGCTCGGGCTGCGGGTCTGTCTGCGCAGCGCAGGAGAGGAATGCGGCTCCAGCAGTGCGGAGAGACGCGGAGGCTCAACCTGGACAAAAACACCCGCAGGAACCGGATTAAACGCCTTTAAACTACGGCAGGAGTGACTGTGAGACCCGCGAGTACACTGCGGCGTGTATCGGGGGAGGCGGACACCGGCTGGGGGCACTCTGTCCGCGGGGAAGCGGCGGCGGATTCCCGGGGTGACGAAAAAAAGGTGAGCGGGGATTCCGGATCTTCTGCTGGAGGAAAGTTTCAGGGATAGGTACAGTGTTACAGCAGTGTGTGTGTGTGTGTGTGTGTGTGTGTCTGTGTGTGTTCTTATAGGTTCTATTTTTTACATGTTTGTTTGTAATGCTTGTAGTTTAGTAGTTTAAACTCTAAATTTCCATATTACAGTCATTTGATCTTAAAAAACAAACAAAAAATGTTGTTTGTTTTCGTGTAACTTTCACTTTTGCACAGCAGCTTTCTTACCTTAGGATTAACCTAAAACCACACTAATAATACCAAAAGTCGTGGCTTATTTCCGTAAGTATTGTCTTTCCTCACCTCATGCTATGTGTAAAGTTTGGATGAGGGGGGATAATGGTGCAGGGTTGTTTTTCACAAGCTGGGCTCATCAGCCCCATAAACATTGATACACTATCATTGAAAAGTTACTTTACTTCAGCAATTTTGTTTAAAATGTTAAACTCATATATTATTATAGATGTATTACACATCATAAGCCATAAGTATTCACTTTCCTCATCTCTCTGTGCTATGTTTAAAGTTTGGATGAGGGGGGATAATAGTGCGAGGTTGAGCCCCATAAACACATTCCTAAACCTAAAATCACTTCAGCATTGTCATCGATGTACATTGTGCACATGTGCAATAGTCACATCATAGGACGTGTCTTGTGAGTGTCTTGTGCAATGGTATATTACTTTTTACTTATTTAAAAAAAAGCTTTAAAACAAAAGGACAATTTACACTGTTATTTTGACAAATATACCAGATTCAGATTATATCAGCCTAATATCATGGATTTTACTCCAATCTTTGATACACTGATGACATATTAATGTTATCTATATTATGCTGGATCTTAGATTTCTGGAGAAATCTGGTGAACGAAACTATAGTTTATATATATATATATATATATATATATATATATATATATATTATATATTTATATATATTACAAAATATTGTAATATATATTGCAAATTAGCCTTTAGTCATTTTAAGACTGTTAAATGCCCCTGACATAATGATGATAAAATAGCATAACAAAGCAATTATACCCTTTTAAACACAAGAACATTTTAATAAGACATAGTTTGGGAAATACCTATGTTGACTGTATACAATCAGTAAAATCGAAGCTATCACAATATTTCAAGTAATTTTTGTGACAAAATGTTTTTTTTATTTAAAATTTATTTCAAGAATATACTACTGCAACAAAATAAATATTATTAATAAATGGTTCATTTAGTGTAAGTATAACAATGTCATACATTCAGTCTTGCTTTACTGTCTATTGTTTATAAATCTTTGTAATATTATTGCATTCAAGATTATCTCAGGGTGTCACATTTAATATGAAAGTATGGAATTTTTCTATTGTTTCATGATGATGATAATATCATGTACAATAACATATGGCACAGAGTAATACTCTTTTCAAATAATGTAATGTAATGTAAACGTAATACTGAAATACTAATATTTGAAATGGTGCAGAGCCTCATCCAGCAGGGCCATATCAGAAATAACTCTAAACACACTGCAGCTTTTCTTCTGTGTTCTGAAGAAGGTGCTTTTATAGAAAGTGTGTCTTTGATATTTAAGCCACTGTAAAGTAGAGGTGGGACAATCAATACATCAGTATTGTGATATATTGTATCGAATGTATCTTATCGATACATGGTGTCAAATTCTGTTAAACTGACACCAATAAATCAATAATTCCTGGTATTTACTTATTTAGGAGCATTGTATTCTTTTTTCAGTAACACAGATCATGTAGAGAATTGTCTTATATATATATATATCAAGATATATCGGGAATCACAGTATCGAGGTGTCATATTAGTAGATTGATACTAGTATATTAGTAGATTGATATTAGTATATTAGTAGATTGATATAGCATTATTGTGTAGTATATACCTTATAGTATTAGTGTGTAGTAGTCTTGGGCGGCATACGGGAAACCGGAGGGGAAATTAAAACTGGTATACATTTTTCACATTAAGCGCTGTGTAGAACGGCACCACCAAAGAAGCAGATATAGCTCGCTAGCTAACACTAGCCTGTTAGCATAATAAGCTAATACACTAGAGTGACGGTAGCTCAGCACCGTGGTTTCAAAAGCTTGTCCTGCTTCATCCTGCCTGGAAAAATGAGAACAGCACTTTATCTGAGGAGATCCTGCTGCTGTTCCTCACTGTATGAGTGTTTTTATCCGAGTATAATAGAAAAACAACACCAAACAGCAATTTTTACTCAGAAAAGAGATAAATGGAACTGCACAGTTGATCCACAGCTCAGAAAAAAAGATTCCTCTCATCCCCCCTGAATACAGAAGCAATTATTCAGCACAAATGATAAAACTCCATAAAACTCTGGATACGATATGAAAATAAACTTCAAGAGCAATAACTATAGCCCTGTTTAATATATTAATGCTGTAGCTTGAAGGATAATATTAATGCACACTGAATTGAATGTATTTGTTAACTGGAGAAAAAAGGAAACTGTGGCTTATTTTAATACTGTAATGCCTCTTAATGGCTTCAATAATAACATATTGTAAATTGATATTAAACATGTGGCTTACTTGTGCAATAGAATAGAACTTACAGAAATATATCTTTTGAATACTTAAACATTGAGTATTTTAGGTCTGTTTAATGCATTTATGGAACTATTTAAAATGTTTAGTTTTGTAAAGGAAGTCATGTTAAAGTTGTATAAGCTAAATTTAAGGTCTATTGTTTATATTCTTCAGCTGTTTTTTTCTAATAATGAAGTCTGATTTCTTCATATATTGTATAATTTTGTGGAACCTTAATTTAAACCCTTAATATTTTATTATATTATATGTACTCCTAACAATAGAGTAAGTCACAAATCTATATAAAAGCACAGTCATATAAAAAATAAAAATAAATAATAAATTAAATCAAATAATAAAAATACGGTGATATACCTTGAAAATGTCAGAATCTTAAAAAAATAGGTAGTGATATAAATTTTTGGTGATGCTGCCCAGCACTAGTGTGTAGTGAATATATATCTTTATAGTATTAGTTTGTAGTATATAACTTGTAGTGTTAGTGTTTAGTAAGGGTGGGCAATATTATATGGTATACAATATATCGTAACACAGAAATATCATGATATTAAAAATCCATATTGTGATAATAGAGATGTTCTGTCTTAAAAGTAGTCTATTATTTACTGTGAAGCTTTAGGTGTATTTATTGTATAATTGTTTTAGTTTGCAGTTTATATGCATGCACTAAATATTCTGCAATATTATTTGCTGCATTATATTATTTTATGCTATATTATTTATTTTGCCACATTATGATTATTCTGTTATACTATTATACTATATTCCTGAAATTAATTAATTATTTTTCTGTTTTCCTACATCACCAAGTATATAGTTATCGCAAAAATACCCTGAAATATCGTGATATTATTTTAGAGCCATATCACCCACCCCTAGTGTTTAGTTTGCAATTGGGACGCAGCCACTGTTTTCTAGTGTTTTTTTCTTTTTCTTTCTGTCTTTCTTTTTTCAAGGGTTGCTTGGAGTGACTGTGTCTTCCTCTGCTGAATCTGTGTCTCAGTCCCCCCTAACACACACACACACACACACACACACACACACACACACACACACACACACACAGCGAATCGACTTCTGATTAGTCCCCAGGGCCCTTACAAATGGAGGCTGAGATAAATCTCCCGGTCAGACCCAAGGCTCCATATATCTTGATTGGCTGCTGCTGGGCTGGATTCTGTGCTCCAGCAGAAAGAGGAGAAAAGCTCAGAGGGAGAGCCAGAGCCTCAGACCGGGCCGAGTGGGCCGGGCCGGCCTCCTGGCTCTGCTGTGAAACCCTCCTCTTTTTTTAGTGCCAGTGTTCGGAAACACAAATAGACTTTAATGCCTATGGTTTATTTTCCCTGTCTCAACACAGCGAATATGAATAGACTGTGGAGTAAACACCGGGCCGGTCTCAGCTACTTAGATCTGGAAGTCGTTTTCAGAAACCCGTAGCTGATTGGGCGAGCAGAAAAAAAAAACACATCAAAAGAAAATGCAGTGTGCCAGTTTTCTTATTTGTCTGTTTTTTTGCTTTGTAGTGTCTGAGGAGAGAGTCAGATTGATGATAGTATGATTGTGGAAATGCTTTGCTGTCTGTGTGTATAGGCTGGTTGGTTTGTCTGTCTGTCTGTCTGTCTGTCTGATAGTAGTCTATTTGGATTGTGGCTTTGTATCCTCTAGTGTAAAAAAAAAAAAAGTATATTAAAGTAGGGGTGGGCGATATGGCTCTAAAATAATAATCACAATATTTCAGGGTATTTTTGCGATAACGATATACTTGGCGATATAGGAAAACAGAAAAATAATTAATTAATTTCAGGAATATTTTATAATAGTATAACAGTATAATCATAATGTGGCAAAATAAATAATATAGCATAAAATAATATAATGCAGTAAATAATATTGCAGAATATTTAGTGCATGCATATAAACTGCAAACTAAAACAATTATACAATAAATACACCTAAAGCTTCACAGTAAATAATAGACTACTTTTAAGACAGAACTGCCCTATTATCACGATATGGATTTTTAATATCATGATATTTCTGTGTCACGATATATTGTATACAATATAATATTGCCCACCCCTATATAAAAGTATACTTAGCAGTAGTGCTGTGTGATATGACGATAAATATCGTGGGTACGATAGAAAAGTGTTTATCGTGCTACTTACCTTCTATCGTCCCTATCGTTTCTACAGTAATTTCGTCAATTATTCGTGCAAATATATAAAATAGGCTACGATGAAATGTATTGGCGTGGTCACTTTGCATAAACTCGGTTTATATAAGTGATAATAAAGTAATCTTCGCCAAAAAAAGCTTCATAATGTAGTTTTGCAACATGACGCTGCTTTACGTTATTTGACGGACACTTTAAAAAATGTTAATTGAGTTTATTTTGATAACTCAAATTAAATACCTGTATAATTTAAAAAAATTAGCTACTGCATCTACCTTTTTCTACCCTATCTGTTTTCATTTGATACATATATTGCTGCACTAAAAGTTAGTAATTCTCATTTGTGAAAGTTGGTTTAATGTCACTTTAAAGAAATAAAGTTGGATCAAAGTAAGTAATGATATTATTTTGTCATATTTTTCAAAGAATAACTGAAAACATACTCAAATGTGGTTTATCATGATATATATCGTTATTGTGATATATGATTTATCCCATATCGGCCAGCACAACTAAGCATCATTATGCTTGTAGCCACATTATGAATCAGTATATTTAAAAGTGTGCTAAAATGGAACAACGCTTTTTATACTAATTTAACTGTATAAAAATAGAACAAAAGTCTTACTTAAATTGTACTAAGTGTACTTAACTGTACAAAAATGGAACTATTTTAAATATACTTAAGTAGCATTTAAACATACTAATTTACTTTAACTTTAAAAATAAGTAGTAGTAATTTAATTTACTTTCTAAAACATTATACATGAAACATTGTACTACTGAAACTATTGACGTTTTTAACACATTTGGCTAAAAGTGTCCAAAAGTATATTTGGGAATAAGTATTTTAGAAGTATACTAAATTACATTAAACTAAAAATTAATTTCATAGCAGTCTATTTTTTTTAAATACACTATATTGTACTTTTTAAAATGTATGATCAAAGTTTACTTTCAAACTTTTAATATATTTTAGGTAAGTACGTGCGATGTCACTTAAGGCAATTAAATCAAACACGTCATGTTGCAGTGCTTTGATTCTCGACACAAGAAGTAGATACACAGCGCTGTGTCTGTGTGAGTGACAGACTGCTGCTGCCTGAGAAGTGTGAGGGGGAGGGGAAGGAGTAAACACGATGTAGCTGCATGGCCTCCATACACATGGTTGGGCACGTGCTTGTAAACGTGAGCACATGTTGAAAGCTGTGCACCTCAGTCCAGCACAGTTTTGCAGCGCAGATATTTCCATTTACAGCTGAATTCACACTTTTAATCTCAGGAAAAACAAACACTCTTATTTGCCTTAAAAAGCCATTTAAATGCCTGATTAAAGGGCCGATTACTGTTGTTTTGAAGTTTTCCTTGGGTTTTGAGTTGAGCTCAGCTCTGACTCAGCTCTTGATTGGTCCAGACGTGAGACAGCACACCGGAGGGGGAGGGGCTGGTGACATCATGAGCCCTGCTTTGTTTAATATTGCCATATATATCGTTGAGAAAAGAACATTTGCGATGTAATTTTTTTCTGATATCGTGCAGCCCTAATTTAAAACACTTCTCAGAACTCAAGTAAAAGTTTAAAAGTACTGGTTTCAAAACTTCTTAAAGTATAAAAGTAAAAGTAATGTAAAATAGGGAAAAAAATGCCATTAAGAACAAAAGCTTAGGCCACGCCCACAGAGTCCTATAGTGAACTAACCCTCCTCCCCAAAACACATTTACTAAAAGCCATAATGACTATAATGTTCTATTTTAAAATTCATTAAGTTAATGTTGATGAATTTATGAAATTTGGGGTGTACTAGGTTCTGTAGTGTTTCAGCTGCATATATGCTGATTGTAAATTAATGTATTTTAGTAGAATGTAAATATATTAAGGATAATAAAGCTTATTTGGACGTTTCGAGATCTGGAGTTCTCTTGAGTCTCTGCACGGATCATCTTCATACTAGGCTACATAGGGGCGTGTGCAGGTGTGATGGATCACAGTATAAACCAATAGGGAGTCGGAACGGTATATGTTTATACTTCTCTACATCCAATCACAATCAGATTCACTCTATCTGGATGGAGAGATTTATCTAGATAGGAGTTTTATTGAACGATGAGAAGCCGGAATGAAAACCAGCTGAAATTCAAACAGGAGTGAAGAGGCTGTTTTTAAAATGTAAGGAGAAGAAAGTTCAGATAATTGGTTGAAAATGTGAGAAGTAGATAAACTATTACTTCAGTAAACTATAGATAACCAACAGTTCTACTTAAGTAAGGTATTGAACAATTTATAACAATTCTCACTTTCTTAAGTAGTTTTGAAACCAGTACTTTTACACTTTTACTTAAAGAGTAAAAAGCTTGAGTTTAAGTATTTTACTAAACCCTAGTATCTATACTATATCTACCTACAGAGTAATGAATGGAGATACTTTTGGCAGCTTTGGCTACCATTAACAGAGTGTGTTAATTCCTCAATTAACTCTGTTAGGGTTGTGGCACTGTGTGTAATTGTTGTTGCCTATGAACGTGAGATGTAGATCTCAAACTCTATAGAGTATAAATGTACAGTATGTGATCCTAATCACATGAAGTCACTAGTTGTAGACAAGGTCATGAGGTTTAAGACCAAGACATGTAGTTTTTTCCTGGTCATCCCTAATACACCTATTCACAGTTCAGTATCAGCATCCATTGGTGAATAGCATTATGTACATGTATAAACTAGTATAAACCTAGTATAAAACAATCAGAGAGCACTTCAAAAAAGGTGAGTTTCAAATTGGAAACCTCTGGAATATAATCAAGAGGAAGATGGAAGATCACAAGCCATCAAACCTCAAACTGAACTGCTTGAATTTTTGCACCAGGAGTAAAGCAGCATAAAGTTATCCAAAAGCAGTGTGTAAGACTGGTGGAGAAGGAGAACATGATGCCAAGATGCATGAAAACTGTGATTAAAAACCAGGGTTATTCCACCAAATATTGATTTCTGATCTCTTAAAACTTTATGAATATGAACTTGTTTTCTTTGCATTATTATTTGAGGTCTAAAAGCTCTACATCTTTATTTTTTGTTATTTCAGCCATTTCTCGTTTTCTGCAAATAAATGCTCTAAATAACTATTTTTATTTGGAATTTGGGAGAAATGTTGTCTGTAGTTTATATAATAATAAACTGTGTTAATTTTAGTCAAACATATACATACATAGCAAAAATAGCATTTCCATTGCTTCTCTTCACTCTTCATGCAGAGCTGCTAATTGTGGAGCATGCAGGCTGCAGATAAGCTGCAGATATTGTCTGTCTGCATTGCAGGCACGGATCATTAGCTCTGCAGAGTGATTGTAAGATTAGCTGTACTCTTTAACGCCAGATTTAACGCGAGTAAATTGTGTGAACTGTTTCTTTCTGTTTCTCTTTTCCGTCGGTTCACACGATTCACAGGCCTGGTGTTTGGACCCTCACGCAGCTCACGCTTTGTCCTAGCTTTGCTTGTTTAGCTCATTCCTAAACACAACAGCCGTGATCCGGGCCGAGGTCTTTTTCCCGACCCTCTGAAACCTCCGTCTGCCTCATTCAGCCAATGAAAGCTTTTAACGATGTTTGTGGCTTCTGGAGCCGTCGGCCGGAGGAGGCGGCTGCAGGATCACGACTCCAGCAGGAGTGGGAGGAGAGCAGGCAACCAAATCTAATTTTCTCTCAAAGAGCCAAGCCTGCTTTATTTATATATAATTACGGCCATATTTAAAGAGAGAGAGAGAGAGAGAGAAAAAACTGTACTGTTACTACTGTGGTAAAAACGGTGAATAGTCCTTTACTTGCTTCTGTTGGACCTTATATTGGATAGATTGGAGGCCTTTTCCTGGTTTGGCCTGAGGTGGTGGGGTGCAGTGCAGTGCAATGTTGGGTTTTAGGAGAAAAAAAAAAAAAAATAAAATATATATATATATATATATATATATATATATATATATATTACCCTAAAAAATATATATATATAATACATATAAAATATAAAATATATATAAAATATAATATGTATATATATATATATATAAAATATAAATATATATATATATATATATATATATATACACATATATAAAATAAAATATATATAAAATATATATATATATATTTTACCCTAAAATTATCACATTACTACATTTTTTCTGTTTTTATCAAAAGAAAAATTCACACTGTTCTTATTTCCCATTATATATCTACTAGAGACAGATTTTATATCTGTCCAGTATCATTTCTTTTACTTTTAATCCTGGATATATGGAGATATTTATGGAGTGCGTTATTATTAGTATCATGACATTCTGGATCTTTGACTTCTGTTACAAATCTGATTAAATTCTTGTATTTTTTTTATCTCAGTTAGAGGTGTATGTATCATATCATATTGTGTGCAATGATAAAATAAAATTTTCATTTTGTTGCAGTAGTGTATTCTTGAAATATATATATTTTTTCAATTCAGTGTTTAGTCATATTGCCAAGAGTATCGTTATCGCCAAAATACCATGAAATATCGCAATGTAATTTTAGGGCCTTATCACCCTAGATCCCTAGTTGCTGCCTCTTGGGTGTTGGATAACCTGCTATTAATGTGAAAAGTTGTAAATTAAGAAAATTCCCATCGCTATAACAATAAAAATACAATTTATTCCATTGCTAACAGCTAAGATAAGACAAGTGTGCTAATGCTAAGGTGTTAAATTGACTTTTGGTGTATTAAACCTTTGTTGAAAAGCACACCTCCACTCTCCCACAGCTTTCTGAGATCCAGTAATTTTGTGCTTTTTGCCCAGCACTCCAAGGCATATTTTGCCTTG
Source organism: Astyanax mexicanus (assembly GCF_023375975.1). NCBI lineage: Eukaryota > Metazoa > Chordata > Actinopteri > Characiformes > Acestrorhamphidae > Astyanax > Astyanax mexicanus. The sequence continues at coordinate 40,829,070 of NC_064422.1, read as the reverse complement.
ATAAATCGCTTTTTCCACCGTTATCCAGCCTCAAAGTAGCTCCACACCTCCTTGCTAGAATTCGGAGAGCTCTGACATTTAAAACGAGACATTAATAACTTAAAAAGTGCACAAGAAGTTTATTAAAAACCACTGTTTACATCCCACACCGGTAGCTTTCAGCTCTGGGTGCCGCCATCACTGTACTGATCATGACATAGACATACATATATATACATAGACTCTGCATAGCCTGCCTCCTGGCGTAGCAGCCGATGCAAAGTGCATTTATTTACACTGAGAAAGGTGTTTAATACACCTATAATAATCATCGTGATAACAATAAAAATATTATTTATCTTACAGCCCTACTACCTCAGTATGCCATATTGTATTGTGGAACAGTAATATTGTGATTAAAAAATATATATATTGTGATATATTAAGATCATCCACAGCAATTCTCCCATGGAGACCATTTTTTCTTTCTTATTTTTGAATCATTAACACTGACCTTAACTGAGGCGAGTGAGATCCTGCAGTTCTTTAAATGTTGTTCTGGGTTCTTTTGTGACCTCCTGAATGAGTTGTTCATGCCCTTTTGGAGTAATTTCGGTCAACCGGCAACTCCTGGGATGATTCACCATTGTTTCCATGTTTTCTCATCTGTTTTTGAATGTTTTCTTCAGATAGGGGTATAATAATATGCTACTTTTTGAGATCTTTTATCTGCTTCATGTTGTCAGACAGATTCTATTTAAGTGATTTTTTGATTCTACAGGTCTGGCAGTAATCAGGCCTGGTTGTGGTCTATCTGTGTCTATCTGAAGGCATCAAAACTATGAATGAACACGTGTGGAGTTTTATACTTACCAAAAAAAGGTGAAATAACTAAAAAAAAAAAAAAATATATATATATATATATATATATATATATTCTATTTTCTTCAGAATAGCCACGCTTTGCTCTGATCACTGCTTTGCACACTCTTCAAGAGTTGGTCACCTTAAATGGTTTTCCAACAGTCTTGAAGGAGAAGGAGTTCCCAGAGGTGTTTATTAGCACTTGTTGCTCCTTTGCCTTCTTCACTCTGTGCTCCAGCTCACCCCAAACCATCTGGATTGGGTTCAGGTCCGGTGACCGTGGAGGACAGCTCATTTTTTGTTAAGTTCATAAAACTCCACATGTGTTCATTCATAGTTTTGATGCTTCAGTGAGAATCTACAATGTAAATAGTCATGAAAATAAAGAAAACGCATTGAAAAAGAGAAGGTGTGTCCAAACTTTTGGCCTGTACTGTACACTTATTTTGTAGTATGCCTAGTGAAGTCTATTGTCTCAAATGGGTATGGTACCCTGAAATACCCCTGGTAACGTCAGCTGTAAGATGTGGCCCAGCGCACCGATGTTCATTCAGCTCAGGCTTTCAAAAGCCCCTCTTTTGTACAGAGAGTCTGGCCTGGAATAAGACGTGGTATTGAAAAGCCGGAGTGGGACTGGGGTAATGGGACTGAATGGAGGCTGAAATTGGGTCTGGAGAGATCTTATCTCCGGCTGCAGCAATAGCCTACCTGTTTACTTCCCTTTTCAGAGAGGAGACAGGCGCGCGCTTCCTGGCTCGGTGACTTTTTTTCTCGCTGAATGTTATCAGCAGATCTTAATGAACACCAAGACTACAAATGGCCTGTATGCGACTGGCAACCAAAGAACACCTCCTTTCAGCAGCTCTGAAGAAAAGACAGAAACGAAAAAAAGGAGGGCAGTAAAATCCAATCTCGCTTCTTTTGTTTTCGCAGTTTTATTCAGATTATTCCCAGAGTAGGGCCGGATAATGGCACATTGTCGTGATCTGGATTAAGTAGTAGTTTGGTGTAACGGTTGGTAAAGCTGTGCTATTTGGTTAAGAAACAAAAAAAGTGTTGAAAGACCTTTCTAACTGCCTTTTCTCTCCTTTTTCTGGCTGTTGAACTACTTCTACCGTCTTTTAATTCAACTGTGAGCCTGGATAAGCGAGTTTTAGTTAAACAATTAATAATAATGTGTTGCCTTACATTTTTTAAGCTATTTTTACTTTTAGTTTAGATGGGAAATTAAGACTGCATTATTATGCATTTTTTACATACGGCCATAGCGGTAGAGACTCTGCAGAGCGCTGTGTAAAACAGTACCACCAAAGAAGCAGATACAGCTCGCTTTCAAATGCGAGCCAGTTAGCATAAAAAGCTAATACACTGGAGTGTCTGTAGCTCAGCTCTGTGGAGTCAAACACTCGTCTCACTCTGTCCTGCCTGGAGAGAAATGAGAACAGCACTTTATCTAAGGAGCTCCTGCTGCTGTTCCTCATTGTATGAGTGTTTAAAATAGAAAAACAACAGCAAACAGCAATCATTCACTTAGGAAAAAGAGGAATGGAATTGCGCAATCATTCCAAAGCTCAGAGGAAAGTTCCTCTCGTCCCCCAGATGAGTCAAGAATCGATCCTCGGTGCAGAATCATTTATTCAGCACGAGAGAAAAAAACTCCATTAGACTCTGGATACAAGGTGAAAATAAAGTTCAAAAGCAGTAACTATAAAATAGATTGTGCCAAAAGACAAAAAAAGAAGCGTTTTAGTGACAAAGGACCAAATTAATATTGGTATTGTTGAGTTGATTCAGCTCAAAGATCTCTGATAGATTGTGAAGTATATGTGGCAAATGTTCACCTAATTCAAAACATTGATTTAATATTCCTTTTGTTATATGAGTTACTTTGCACAATATTTCTACTGTGAATTTTATGGTCAAGAGAATTTTTATTTCATTTAAGTAACATAGATTTGAAATGCTCATACCTGTATACAATTAAACAGAGACAGAAAATGCTAAATGGTGAACAGTATAGCAGTAACAATATTACAGCTAATACAGAGTTATCAGCTCAGAATATTATGTTTGCTCTTATATCCTACAATATAAAGGCCAGGAAGTTAATTCTAATATACTAGTGCATCTCAGAAAATTAGAATATCATTGAGAAGTTCATTTGAAAATGTGAAACTCATATAGATGTATTACAGACAAATGATCTAATTTAATTGTCTTTTATTATTGATGATTGTGGCTTACAGCCAATGAAAACCCCAAAATCATCAGTGTCCCAGAAAATTAGAACATTGTATAAGAGCAATTGGTACTTTTGTCAGTGTGGGGTATGTGCCAAGTCCTGCTGGAAAATGAAATCCACATCTCTATAAAAGTTGTCAGTAGCAGAGGGAAGTATGAAGTGCTGTAAGATTTTGTGGGAAAACAAAACTGCACTGACTTTAGACTTGATAATAAAACACAGTGGATCAACACCAGCAGATCACATGTCTCTTTAAACCATCACTGATTGGTGGAAACTTCACACTAGACCTCGAGCAGTTTGGACTGTGTGTCTCTCCACTCTTCCTCCAGACTCTGCTCCCTTGATTTACAAATGAAATGTAAAATTTACTGATGATCAGTGATGGTTTGGAGTAGTTGAGTAATGTTTGATATTAAAATTATTTATTAAATTTGACACAAAATAGACTTAATTTATTTGAATTAAGTGGTGTGTACATACTGTACAGTGTGCATACTGACTATCTCTTCATAACCCAGTTCTGATTGGGGATGAGGCCTGTGCTTTCAGTTTGAATTAACGCTGCGTTTTCATCACGAGAAGTCCCTCCATTCATGCCGCTGTAGGACATTTCAGTTACGAGCCTTTGTTTCTACAGCACTTTTTTGGAGGGCTTTAGAACAAAAGCAGCGAGTTGTTTTGAGTGAGCTGGAGCGTGCAGAGTACACACGCACCCATTATCAGCCCCCAGGACCTCCCTTTGTCCTGCTCAGATAAACTGTATGGGGTGGGCAGTGATGCTTTGGCTTATCTACTAGTGAGGTGGGCTACAGGTGGTCATCACAATCATAAATCAAGCATAACATAACATCTCATCCTTGTTTCTAAACCAATGATTCATTATTCTCAGCACTGTAGTGATTAGCAGTGATTAGCATGGTGGTGGTGTATGAGGTGTTAGTGAGTGATGAGCTGGTGGTACAGTGAGTGGATCAGATACAGCAGTGATTAGCAGTGATTAGCATGGTGGTGGTGTATGAGGTGTTAGTGTGTGTTGAGCTGGTGGTACAGTGAGTGGATCAGATACAGCAGTGATTAGCATGGTGGTGGTGTATGAGGTGTTAGTGTGTGTTGAGCTGGTGGTACAGTGAGTGGATCAGATACAGCAGCACAGTTTTTAAACACCTCAGTGTTACTGCTAAACTGAGTATAGTCCTCCAACCATCCCAGCATCCTGTGGGCAGAGTCGTGTGTTCAGCGTCTTGTGTGCACTGATGAAGAACTACAGGATGATCAACACTGTAAACTGTGCAGCAACAGATTCATAGCTTCTGTCTCTGACTTTATTTTTACTTTATCTACAAGGTGTTTCAGCTGTAGGTAGGAGTGTGTAATAGAGTGGAGGACAGTGAGGGATGATTAAACACACTTTAGCTCTATACTTTCTAAACAATGTGGGGTTTAAATCAGGCTCAGGCTCATAATGACAGTTTATGGGGCCGGGTGTCATCCAGCATCCTGACCTCAGTATTGGTCTTGTTGCTAGGCCTGTCACAATAATTAAATTATCTACCTGTCATTCAATAAATGGACGTGACCTCAATCATTTTAATAATCGTGATATCGTCCATTGTGTTGGCGCTTACAAAATGCAATTACATATATTGTGACTGTGGGCGTAGCCACCATCAGAGACACAGACACAGGGAGTGAATTAACTCAAAACGTACCTTAATTAGGAAAAATGCCCTCCATCAACGACCAAAACATTAAAGAACTTAAAGAAACTTAAAGAAACATAGTAATGGCCCAGAGCGGCTCTTGTCGCTTAACTTTAGTGTCTCTTAGGTTTGTGTTGCCTCAGTAAGGTTCTTTAAGCCGGTCCAACACGGGCCAGCTGGGACAGACCGGGGCTGCATGTCATGGTGTGAGGCCCATGGTTCCCCTGCCGCCACACTTCAAAATGTGTGTATATATATATATATATATATATATATATATATATATATATATATATATATGACTATAACTTACTTTGATTCAAGCTAGGAACATTTTGGGTTCCAAAATTAGGTGCATAAACAGGAATGGAAAGTTTCATGTCTTTAAAAGGGTGTAATTCCTTTGCTATTACATTATGTAATCATTATATTAGTGCCATTTAATGGTCTTAAGATGCCAACAATATCGTTTTTCTCAATAATTTATGGAACAACATATCATTTGCAAAAAAATTTTATCGTGACAGGCCTACTTGTAGAGACCGTTACTCTAACAGAAACAGAATTTACTTGATTAAACTGATTTAAGAAGAGGATTTTGTTCCACTCTACTTTACTGAATTGTTTTAATTCAGACACATTGGAGGATTTTCCAGCATAAACATCATGTTTAAGATCATCCACAGCATCTCAATCAGACTTTAACTAGACCACTTGGCTTCCCAACCAGCATGCTGACCCTCCTCTTCTTTTAGCACACTCCGCAAGCGGATTGGTCCTTTGTGTTGAAGGGCGGGACATTATTTATTAAAACACACCATGATTAGCCCAGACATATTTCAGTCAGTACCTGATCTCTGTTAATAAAGACTATATCAGGGCATGTTTTGAGTACCGCGAATCAAGTCTCATGGTGCTCACAGAGACATGGCTTCACCAGGATATTCCGAGCTCCTTAGTTGAAGTGGATGGATTTTCTCTTGTCCGTGCTGATAGGAGTGAATCGTCTGGAAAGGACAGAGGTGGAGGTGTCTGTGTGTTTGTGAGCAACAACTGGTGCAAACAGTACACAGTGAGAGAAACTCTCTGTAATCCTGATGTTGAGCTTCTTTGTCTAAGCTTAAGGCCGTTTTACCTTCCGAGGGAATTTGGAAATGTGACTGTCTGCGCGGTTTATGTGCCTCCTAGCGCGAATGCAATGAGAGCAGCACTTGCTATATCAGACTGTGTTCATAAACAGCTGCAACGTTCACCTGGTGCCCCAACCTTTATTTTAGGTGATTTTAACCACTGTAAATTGGAGACAGTCTTACCAGGCTTTTTTCAGTATGTTAAGTGCGGAACCAGAGGAAGTAAAGTCTTAGATAAATGTTATGGTAACATCAAGAATGGATACACTGCAAAAGTCAAACCTCCCCTGGCAAATTCTGATCACAGCACAGTTCATCTAATCCCTGTATATAAGACCTTACTTAAACGCAGCAAACCGCTGGTTAAAACTGTGACCCTGTGGGAGGAAGAGGGAATAGAAGCACTAAAAGGCTGTTTTATGTGTACAGACTGGGACATATTTCAGAACGAGGATGTAAATGAAGCCGCAGATGTAGTAACCAACTATATTAATTTCTGTGTGGACAATGTGCTCACTAAAAAAGAAATAACTATATACCCTAACAATAAGCCACACATAACAAAACAGATAAAGGACTGCATTAATAAGAAAAAAGCGGCATTCAGAAATCAGGATCGGGCAGAGTTGAAAGTGGCACAAAGGGAGCTTGATCAGATGCTGAAAGAAGCAAGGAGACATCAAAGAGATATTATTGAGCAAAATTTTCAAACTGCAAACTCCAAAAAACTTTGGGACTGTATGAAAGCTGTAACCCAAATGGAACCAAAAAGGAACAAGGTTGTTACCATGGATGAGCTACATAAGGCTAATGAGCTAAATGACTTTTATCTTCGGTTTGAGATGCAAAATTCTATCCAGGAGTGTAATAATGTGTTGGGAACGGTTTTATGCGATTCTGACTCCAGGCTGGTGGTGGAGCCACAAAAGATCAAGATTCTCTTCCGGCAGCTGTGTACTAACCGGTCCACAGGCCCTGACAAAATTTCTGCCTTACTACTAAAGACATGTGCAGAAGAACTCATCCCAGCTTGGTGTCCAATTTTTCAGCAATCATTGGATCTGCATACTGTTCCCACACTTTGGAAAAAAACTACCATTGTCCCTGTTCCTAAGAAGCCATGTCCAATTGACAGTAATGACTACAGACCTATAGCATTAACTTCAATTGTGATGAAATGTCTAGAGAAATATGTTGTGTCTCTGCTCAAAAAGGAGGTAACTCCTTTGTTAGATCCATTTCAGTTTGCTTATAGACAGGGACGGGGAACACAAGATGCAATTAATACTCTCACTCATTTGGCTCTAAAACATTTAGAAGGACAAGAATCGTATGCACGTCTGCTTTTTATTGATTTTAGTTCAGCTTTTAATAGCCTCCTGCCGCACTTATTACTGGATAAAATGAAACAAATGAATATCAACCCTTTTATTATAAAATGGTACTATTCTTTTTTGACTAATCGTATCCAGTATGTAAAGGTTAATGGCACTCTTTCAGATCTTAAATTTACTAGTACAGGCGCCCCCCAAGGTTGTGTGAGCTCACCTATTCTTTTTACTTTGTATACAAATGAATGTGTGAGCAGACATCCAGGCAATTATGTATTAAAATTCTCTGACGATACAGCCATTTTAAGCTTACTATCTAAAAATTCTGGTGTATCGGATTACTATTCTGAAATAGGAAACTTTGTCAGGTGGTGTGACGTTAACAACCTCACTGTAAATGTGAGCAAAACAGAGGAGATGGTATTTGATCCTAGAGCTATAGGTGATCACTGTCCTGTGATCATCCATGATACTCCTGTTAAGCAGGTTTGCTCTTACAAATACCTGGGTGTCCATATTGACAACACATTTACCTGGAAAACTCATGTAGAAAATGTATGTTCCAAGTTGCAGCAAAGATTATATTTTCTTCGAAGGCTTAGACTGTACGGGCTGGGTCAGAAAATAATGTTACTGTTTTATCAGGCAGTTCTAGAAAGTGTGATCAGTTATGGGATACAGTCATGGTATGGTAATCTTTCAGTGAAGTTAAAATCTCAGCTCACTTATGTGGTCAAGACCGCTATGAAGGTTATAGGGAAAAAAGAATATAACCCGCTCCAGGCTACCTATGAACAGTCCGTGCTCAGAGGAGCTCAGAAAATAGTGGCGGATCCATCTCATGTGCTTTACCAGGAATACCAACTCCTCCCCTCCGGTAGAAGGTATAGGATGCCAAGATGCCAGCTCAATAGATATAAGAACTCGTTTGTGCCAGTTTCTATAAAGCTCTTAAATAATAAAGTATAGGGTATATGTAGTATAGCTTATGGTAGCGTTCGAGAGAATGTGCAATATAATCAAGGTCTAGGGTTGTGCAATACAGTCTGTGTTGGGTTAGAGGGAATGTATAAAAAATACAGTGTCCAGGGTATGTGTTTAAATGTATGTTTTTTAATGTGCAGCAGGATGTATCTATGTGAAGTCCAAGAAAAATTTCCCTTCTCGGGACAATAAAGTATATCTTATCTTATCTTATCTTATCTTATCTTATCTTATATCTGTGAAGTAATAAACTTCTGGATCTGTAACCTGTGTGATTCTGTGCTGTGTGAAAGTGTGCAGTGCTGTAGTTTGGAGTCGGAGGAGTGTGAAGCTCAGAGGTTATTCTTAAAGTGTGAACGATGTCAGAGTGGAGCAGATGCTGCTGATATCACCCACCTGCTTTTCCACGTTCCCACTCAGAGCGTTCCACTGAACCCCCTCACTCACCTTCTCATCTCACAGGCTTTCGTTTTTGTTAGCTCTGGCTTAGTGCTGGGCTGTATAACCAAAAATGTATATCACTGTTTTTTTTTTTTTTTTTAAGATTCTGATGGTTTCACGGTATAACACTGTATTTTTATTATTATATATTTATATTTTTTGCATGACTGGGCCTTAATATAGATTTGTGACTTACTGTACCGTTAGGAGTACATATAATATGAAACACTAAGTCTTTAAATTAAGTCTTTGATTAGTTTTGGGTTTATTTTGTCCCACAAAATATATATATACACAATATATGAAGAAATCTGCCTTCATTAGCAGAAAAACAGCTGAAGAATGCAAACAATAGACCTTAAAAAAGAGATACACCAGCAACTTCAGCATGGCTTCCTTTTTAAAAGTAGTTTAAGCATAAAGCAACAATTATTTTCTATCTCCAGTAAACAAATAAATTAAGTTCAGTGTGTTTTAATATTATCCTCTACAGTATTACAGTATTAACATATATAAACAGGGCCATAAGCCTTAGGTTTGACTTTTTTTGTAAAAGTATAAATTGGCTCCACAGAGCTGAGCTTCCAGTGCGTTAGCTTGTTATGCTAACTGGCTAGTAGGGGTGGGCAATATTATATCGTATACAATATATCGTGACACAGAAGTATCATGATATTAAAAATCCGTATCGTGATCATAGGGATGATTTGTCTTAAAAGTAGTCTATTATTTACTGTGAAGCTTTAGGTGTATTTATTGTATAATTGTTTTAGTTTGCAGTTTATATGCATGCACTAAATATTCTGCAATATTATTTGCTGCATTATATTATTTTATGCTATATTACTTATTTTGCCACATTATGATTATACTGTTAAACTATTATACTATGTTCCTGAAATGAATGAATTATTTTTCTGTTTTCCTATTTTGCCAAGTATATTGTTATCGCAAAAATACCCTAAAATATCGTGATATTATTTTAGAGCCATATCGCCCACCCCTACTGGCTAGTGTTATTATCTAGTGAGCTGTCCCAGCGTGCTTGTTTGGCGGCGCTGTTCTACACTGTGTGCTTCTACACAGCGCTCCGCAGCGCCTCTAGTGGTGTGGCGGTATGTGAAAAATCCATACAAAATCTAAATTGGCGTACGGTATACTGTATGAACTGGTATACTGCCCAGCACTACTCTGGCTGAATGTGTACTTAGATGGTATTAGCCCCAAGTGCTGTTTAGATGCCCCCATGCTTCCCTGTTGTCTTTACTAAACCCTGTGGCTTTAACACGGCGATGGCATCTTCAAACACTCAGCGTCCTCAGCTTCCTCTTCCTACAGCTGCCCCTCTACTTCCAGACCTCTGTTTTTCTCCATGTTAGGTTTTCTGTTGTTTTTTCAGTGCCACTAAGTCCCGTCCTTCAGCAGCTCACACACACATTCCACTGATGTCATGCAGCAGGTCCTCCGGCTGCTGGATCTCCTGCTGTTTATACACTGATTAGCTGCTGAGATGCTGCTGCGCTGTTCAGATAAATAAACAGGGGGTTTAAAAAGTGCGGATTGATGTCGTCACTCTGGTTGAGTGAGAACCTCAGTTTTTTTTATTTTATATATATATATATATATTTTATTGAGGGAGCGAGAGAAGAGGACCACTAAAATAACTAATAAAACTAATAAAACAGGAAAGTAGAGAAATACAAATAAGACAAATCCAATGAATGAAAGAAAGAAAAGCATTAACAATATCCAATATAAAAGCACAAAAATAAAAGACGAAACAAATGTGAAAACACAAGTAAAGGGATCCAGCCCTAAATGTAGTATTCTTTTTCCCCTTTTCCTTCTCCTTCTTCCTTCCTCCCACACATGCAATCTTATTCTTTCCTCCCCTCTTGTCCTCCACAGATTTTTTATTATTTCCCCCCCCCCACATTAAACCCCATTAGACCCCTCCCATCTCACATCACCCCTCTCACAGAGAACCTCAGTTTTAAGCAAGTTTTCTAATCATTTTGACTAGGGCTGCAAGATATTGGAAAATGTTTACATTGCAAATGTTCTCTTCTTGACGATATATATCACAGTATTAAACAATGCAGAGCCCATGACATCACCAGCCCTGCCCCCATCCGCGCACTGTCTCGCGTCTGGACCAATCAAGAGCTGAGTCAGCGCCGAGCTCTCAAAACCCGAGCAAAACAGCAAATTTACAGTAACCGGCCCTTTAATCGGGCATTTAAATGTCTTTTTAAAAGATAAATAAGAGCGTTTGTTTTTCTGGGATTAAAAGTGTGAATTCAGCTGTAACTGGAAATATCTGCACTGCAAAACTGTGCTGGACTGAGGTGCACAGCTTTCCACACGTGCCCACGTTTACAAGCACGTGCCCAACCATGTGGATGGAGGCCAAGCAGTTACCTCGTGTTTAATCCTGATCTGCTTCCAAATAGAGATTGAGAAACATTTCCCTCATCCAGTTTATTTAGGATCTATACACATTTTGTATGTTCCAGTTTCAATGTCTGAATAATCTTATTAATTAAATATTATTCATTTTTTTTTGTTATAAATGTATCTATTTATCACTGTATTATTGCCATTATTGTATTAAAATAAAGGGCAGTATTGTTTATTTCAATTGCTTCTACCAAAATAAAATACAGAGAACTGCAGCTACACCATGGCTTTATTCTGATTTATTTATTATTGTGTGTAGCTAATTGAGACAGACTGTAAGCATTGGGAAGTGTAACTAGTTTTTTGTTTGTTTGTTTGTTTATTGTTTATTAGCTGTTTTTGTGCTATTAAAAGTTACCTTTATATATTATATTATATTATATTACCTTTTTATATATATATATATTTATTTATTTTTTTTTATTTTATTTTTTTTTTATGTGTATTACATATATTTTGTCATTTTGTGGGACAAAGTAAATCCAATAGTAATCAAAGTCCTAATTTAAAGCCTTAGTGTTTTATAATATATGTATTCCTAACAGTACAGTAAGTCACAGACCTATATAAAAGCCCAGTCATGCAAAAACATATATAAATAAATAATAATAATGAAAATACTGTGATATACATTTTTGGTCATACCGCCCAGCATTGTACTACTTTGTCAGAAAATACAATAATTATAGGCTTATTGTATTTTTTTGTAAAAGCACAAAAATAATTTTGTATAAAATAATTTTGTGGTATTAAAAAGTCTTAAAAAAAAATCTTACTTTATTTATTTTCTTATTTATTTACTGGATCCCCATTAGCTTGGGCAGATGCCCCTGCTATTCTTCCTGGGGTCCTGCTAAAATAATAATAATGATAACAATAATAATAACAATAACAACTACAACAGCAAAACACAATGCCTATAGCAATAACAATACATAATTCTATCAAAGTTATATCAAGTCCACCTACAAAGGCTTGAACAAGGAAAGAACACAACAAAAGAACACAACATATATATAAAAAAAGACATTGTCACACATAATGTAGTAGAGGTGTGCCAAAAAATCGATTCACATAAGAATCTTGATTCTCATTTACTACGATTCAGAATCGATTTAAAATGTCCCAAAATCGATTCTGAGGGGCGGGTTTTAGACTGATTTTGGGCTGGGTATTTTTGTTGGACCTGGCAACCCTGGGGATAGCGCTTGTCCCTTCAAACGGAGATCTTCCAGACACACACAGAGCGTAGGTGTTTGAGAATCACCGGTAAGATGGCAGAACAAGCATTATATTACCTTAGATTAACGTGTAGTTTCAATGTTTTATGGCAGAATGCTTCATAACAAGCATAAAAAAGATCGCTAGTAGTTAGTTTCAGTAACTGTTAGCTAGCTAACTAGCTAACTTTCCAGTTCCACCTTAAATAACGCTACAGGTGGCAGCGGGCTGCAGCATTTAAGGCGGAACGGAAAAATAACAATAAGCTAATCAGAGCTAATTTCAGCTCCTCATCACAGAGGAATTAAGGAATGGACAATATGAATTAATTTCTCCACCTCCTGCCCCCTTTCTGAAGAAATACAACGACCTTAAATTAACTAGTTAATCAGCAGCTGCTCCTGAACTTTAGCGCTCCACTGCTATCATCACATCAGCCCAGCAGCGTCACCTACACACCACCGCTAGTAGCCTGGTAATAAATCAGTGTTATTTATTATTTATTTATTGTTCATTAACGTCATTGTGATATCCCAGTGATTCCTCTGTCACTGAGGACCCACATTCCTGCACATTTTATTGTTTTTGTAACACATTACCTGCTTCAGGACCAGTGTATATTTTGGAGGCTTTTTTCAATAAGATTCATAAGCCAGAAGCAGAAATTTTTATAAATCAAATCGTTTTGAATCAAAAATCGATTTTGAATCGAATCGTGGCCCCCAAAATCGGAATCGAATCGAATCGTGAGATAGTAAACGATTCCCACCCCTATAATGTAGAATAATACATGAATGTCAAACTAAAAATATGAAACAATTATCTAAGACAATAAACCTTCCCTAAATACTTATTTACAGGTGCTCTTTATTATTTATCATTTATTTATTATTATTTATTGCTCTATATTGAACTGTACGTTGAAAGGAATTTGTATTAGTATTACTTAATTTTTTTTTTATTTTAATTTTCCTGTTCCTGGATATACTCTGTCTGACTCTCTCAAACCCCTAAAGTTCAGAGCAGGGCACGGTTCCAGAGCCGAGCTGCTTTTACTCTGAATGCGAACGCTTCATCTCTGCTCTGCTAAGTGGCATTGACCGTGCACCCTTCACAGGCTCCGACCTGGCTCCTCCATTTTTCTGTAATTTGAGCCCCCCTCTCTCGTACTGCTCTGTCTGTGTGGATAAGGTCTAGCGTAAGTCAGAAACATCAGGGAATGCTGAAGCTGCAGCATTAATAATGTAGGGGTCTCTCGATAGCTTTTAGTGAGTGGTATTTTATTCCCTGTGCACAGGGGTTCTTAAAGGTTATCTGTGTATTTTACAAATGACAGAACTTTTTGCAGCGTGAGTAAGGTCACCATCGCCTAATGTCTTCTCCAGCACGTCTGTCAGCGTTAGAATAGCGTTATAAATAAACTTTAGAATGAGCGATTTAAAGAGATTCACTTTTACAGCCTCTTTTTTGACCTTAACTATAGTATCCATGTATGCATGTAGGCCTGTCCCGATAAGATTTTTTTGTGGACGATAAATTGTCCCAGAAATTATTGCGATACCCGATATTTTTGTAATTTTAAGACTATTAAATGCCACTGACATAATGATAACAGAATAGCATAAAAAAATAATTATACACTTTTTAAAGAGAGAAAACGTTTAAATAATCATTTATTATAATTAGTTTGGGAATTATATACTTATTTCTTCACCTATTTTAGTCCACACTGTGTGTACGGAGTCACAGTTATTGAAGCATGACTGACTAAAATACTGTTCACTGTTATACGTTTGAACAAACATACAAATAAACACAATAGACGATATCACGATTATCAAAAATTGTTGAGGTCATGTTCATTTATTGTTCGATTAATCGATTTTGCAATTATTGTGACAGACCTATAATCATGATATCGTCAGATATATCCAAGAATCGTCATCGTGATGTGCGCATGCGCAATATTCACATTGCAGGACGTGCAATGTCACTTAAGGCAATTAAATCAAACACGGCATGTTGCAGTGCTTTGATTCTTGACGCAAGAAGTAGATACACAGCGCTGTCTCTGTATCTGTGTGAGTGACAGTCTGCTACTTCCTGAGAAGCACGTGGGGGAGGGGGGGAGGCAGGAGTAAATACGAGGTAACTGCAAGCATGGCCTCCATCCACATGGTTGGGCACGTGCTTGTAAACGTGAGCACGTGTTGAAAGCTGTGCACCTCAGTCCAGCACAGTTTTGCAGGGCAGATATTTCCAGTTACAGCTGAATTCACGCTTTTAATCCCAGAAAAAACATTCTGATTTACCTTTTAAAAAGCCATTTAAATGCCTGATTAAAGGGCCGATTACTGTTCTTTTGCTGTTTTCCTCGGGTTTTGAGAGCTCGGCGCTGACTCAGCTCTTGATTGTACCGAGACAGCTCGCGGGTGGGGGCGGGGCTGGTGACATAATTAGCCCTGCATGGTTTAATATCGCGATATATAGATATAGTCGAAAAAAGAACATTTGCAATGTAATTCTTTCCAATATCGTGCAGCCCGTGCTAATTCACAGCATCTGTTACTGAAGAGGATAAAATACTCCTAAATAATCAAATACCATTTGAATGATGAGCTGCTGGTGTATCTTCACAGTGTGAACGTGCAGGTCAGTATCTGTCTCTGCTGAGACACACCAAAGTCAGAGCTCACCTGCCTCTTAAAGGGATTGACAACTGGCACACTGATTGGTTTATTTCAGGTTACGCCTAAAATTAAACACACCCATGATTAATTAAGAGAATTAGTACATGACGTTTGCGCGTTTACATGCTTTTTGCACCCTCATGATACCAAAAAATCACAGACATGCTCTAAATCCACCCGTGTAATGCGCAAATGACCTATACCAGTTTGACATATTTAAGGTAAAATGTCTGTAATGTTAAGAGGGGAGGCATTAAATTATATCTGAGAAAAAGTGAGGAATGAGAAAAATGTAAGCAAAGGATTAATTTCATGTTAAATGTAGATAACTGTGGAATAAAACCCAGATTGACTGCAAAACACTAAAATATAATCACATTCTTTTTTTTGTACTTCTTATTCATAACTATAAATATTTTGCCAGTGTTTTTGGAAAAGTACTAAGTAATTAAAATGCTGTTTTGTTAAGTTCTTTTAACAGCGCACTTTTATGTTTATTCTTTTATTGCATATATTATTACCATATTCTGAAAATGGAAATAGTGGAGATCTGAGGAACATGCCAAGTATTCTTCCAGTGTTTTTGGAAAAGTACTTAAGAGTAATTAAAAGTTTTTTTTGTTGAGTTCTCTTAACAGTGCACTTTTATGTTTATTTGATAGTTATTTTAAATATTTTATGCTAATAGAAAGTCAGTACTTCTGAACCTCCTCTAATAGACAATTGGATTGATCAAGTGAACGATATATATATATATATATATATATATATATATATATATATATATATATATATATATATATATATATATATATATATGGAAAAAATCACCTTTTCACTCCGTTTACAAAAGAAAAAATTGTTAAGACATGGTCAAAATGGGTAATTTTTTATTTCTTCTTTTTTCTCTCTTTTTTGATGTTTTCTTGTTATAATTGACAGTATAATTGATAATAATAATAAAAAACAATAATAAAACAATTAAAAAAGTCTGTAATGTTCCTTAAGGTGGACTGATTTTTTATTTTTTTATTTTAATTCACTAAAACTTTTTGTGTACTGTCACCTAGTTTATAATTTTTTTTGCCACAGTAATTGTATTATTTTTTATTGTGAGAGGTACTAAAAAGGTCTTAAAAGTAATTAAATTTGATATTTAAAATGTGCAGAATGTGCTATATATCCTTAAAATTGGGTCCTTCATTATTATTTTTTATTTTTTGTTTCTGGGTTTTGGTTCTGGCCATGTATAGCCATTTTAGTGAATATCTAACTCTTGCACAAATACGTTTTTAATTGTTCTTAACTATTCTCTTTTTTTTCTCAACAGTTCTTCTCTACTTTAACTGAGGGATTTGTGGACGCCTTATTGGAGATTTACTGCCTGGAAAATACCTCAGAACAGGGAATCTTACCTCAGAGTCTGATCAGTCTGCTCGGTTCCTTCTCTCTGGATCATCATGGCTTACCGCATCGGCTTCCCTCTCAGGTAGGATCTCACTGCTTGGGCTGCAACTAATGATTATTTTGTTAGTCAACTAATCTGATTAAAAATTTTCAATTAGTCGATTATTCAGCAATTATTTCCGCCACACCCTCAGAGTATAACAGTATAATCATAATGTGGCAAAATAAATAATATAGCATAAAATAATATAAAGCAGCAAATAATACTGCAGAATATTTAGTGCATGCATATAAACTGCAAACTAAAACAATTATACAATAAATACACCTAAAGCTTCACAGTAAATAATAGACTACTTTTAAGACAGAACAGCCCTATGATCACGATATGGATTTTTAATATCATGATATTTCTGTATCACGATATATTGTATACGATATAATATTGCCCACCCCTAATGTTGTGTTTGGTCACTTTTTGAGACACAGATTAAGTTGAGTGTAACCTGTGTGAATGAGCCATTTTTTATTGTACGCAATAATATTTAACAATATTATACCCTAAAATATTGTGCCATAATTAATCACATCAGGGTACTACTTTTTTTTTTTGCTGTTTTTAGTGAGAAAAAAAAATCACACTGTCTCCCATTATATATTTACTAGAGACTATATATTATATCTTTCCAGGATCATTTATTTTACTTTAATCCTGGATATATGGAGATATGGAGTGCATTATTATTAGTATCATGACATTCTGGATCATTGACTTCTGTTACAAATCTGATAAAAATTTTAAGTATCTCTTAAATAAGTTCTAGCCCAGAATTTAGCTTCTGGGTGCAGATTTGTGTATCATGGACCAGTATGAAAATAGCCAAGAACTCGTTGATAAATATGCCCCATTCTCTGTATGCTATCAGAAACAGACGTCATGCAATATGTCCAGGAAAAACCTGGAAAATGTTAAGCTAAAAAAAAAAAATCATATACTCAATAATTATGTCAGTAGATACAGATACAGCGTTTTAGTACTTAAGTAAAAATAATACTCCAGTAGATACAGATACAGCATTTTAGTACTTAAGTACAGTAGTGAAGTAAAATCAATAATACTCCAGTAGATACAGATACAGCATTTTAGTACTTAAGTACAGTAGTGAAGTAAAAATCAATAATACTCCAGTAGATACAGATACAGCATTTTAGTACTTAAGTACAGTAGTGAAGTAAAAATAATACTCCAGTAGATACAGATACAGCATTTTAGTAATTAAGTAAAAATAATACTTTAGTAGATACAAATACAGCTTTTTAGTAATTAAGTAAAAATAATACTTTAGTAGATACAAATACAGCTTTTTAGTACTTAAGTAAAAATAATACTCCAGTACATACAGATCTAGCATTTTAGTACTTAAGTACAGTAGTGTAGTAAAAATAATACTCCAGTACATACAGATATAGCATTTTAGTACTTAAGTACAGTAGTGAAGTAAAAATAATACTCCAGTAGATACAGATACAGTATTTTAGTACTTAAGTACTTAACTAGCTCAGAATTTAGCTTTTGGGTGCAGATCTGTGTATCAGGGACCAGTGTGGAAATAACCAAGAACTTGTTGATAAATATGCCCCATTCTCTGTATGCTATCAGAAACAGACGTCATGTAATATGTCCAGGAAAAACCTGGAAAATGTTAAGCTAAAAAAAATCAAACACTGGATAATTATGTCAGCGTAGCTGTAGAGCTTCAGCAGAGCTCAGGGTCCTTCGCCTACAGGCCTCCTTTCCCAGGCCCCACCAGCCGAGCCCGTCTCCAGGTCTGAGGCTGTAGTTCTCCTCTGCTTCCTCTCGGGCGGCGTGTGTTTGGTTGGGGAGGGGAGGAGCAGCAGCAGCAGCGGCGGCTGTGGATTAACCCCTAACCCTGCATCTCAGACAGAGACAGACCTGGGCAATCAGCGGGTTTCCTGCCTCGTAATTATTGGAGCTTGATTGGTCTGTCGGAGTGCAGATCGCCCTCCAGCCCACCTCCCCCCCTGCACCGCTGAACATTAATAACACACACGCACAAACACACCAGTCATGTGAGGAATGTATATTTACACACGCACCTCTGTGCAGAACGAGAAGGGATCATGGCTGATCCGCTCCTAGTGAACAGCCTGGTTTAGAAACACTCTGGACTCTGATCAGATATTTAGCATATATGTAGAGGCCAAAACTACATTTGTGAAATGTTGAAGTAGGACCTAATGGACATGGATTAACATTTTGGGCTAATATTTTTCATGCTTATATTTATCAAGGCTGATTCTGTATTACTGAAATGTTGGAATTGAACTTATATCTGCATAGATTTACCTTCTAGCAAAATTGCTCCTGATGTGTGTACATCCCTGCTCGTTCAACACACAAGCACAACAGTTCACAAACCCAACTTTTACATCAACAATAAGCTGCACTGTTAAAATAGCAATCCGCCAAAGTCAGAGTGCACCTGGCTCTTAAACAGAACAGCAAGGTTTGTTGGTTTGTTTGTTAGGTTGTTTTTTTTTTGGTTTTCTGTGGGTTTTGATTGGGCTTAAGTAAGAGTTTAGATTTGGATTTGTGCAGCAGTATTTTGGATTGCATGTTTAGTTGTTGAGTTGTATGTTGGGTTGTATGTTAGTTTTTTTGTTGTTTTTTTTTGTTGGATTGTTTTGGGGAGCAGGCCGGTTTTGCGTGCTCTGCTCGGTATTACTGTCTGGGTTTTGATTGGGTCTTAGTGAGAGTTTAGGTTTGGATTAGTTTGTTGTTGGAGTTGGTTGGTTGTTGGGTTGTTCGTTGAGTTGTTAAGTTGTTTGTTGGGTTGTATGTTGGGTCGTATTGGGTTGTTTGTTGCATTGTTTAAGTTGTTTGTTGGGTTATATGTTGGGTTGTATGTTGGGTTGTATGATGTGTTGTTTGTTGCATTGTTGTAGGTGTTTATGTTTTTTTTTTTTTTTTTTCGGGGAGCAGGCAATCTGGAGACTTGCTTGCTTGGCATTACTGCAGGTAATTGGGAGGCCCGGGTTTTGATTGGGTCTAAGTGAGAGTATAGGTTTGGATTAGTTGGTTGTATGTTGGGTTGTTTGGTTGTATGTTGGGTTGTTTGGTTGTATGTTGGGTTGTTTGTTAGGTTTTTTGTGGGGTTGTTTCGGGGAGCAGGCCGGTTGGAGACACTCTGCTTGGCATTACTGCAGGTAATTGGGAAGCCTGGGTTTTGATTGGGTCTAAGTTAGAGTATAGGTTTGGATTAGTTGGTTGTATTTTGGGTTGTTTGGTTGTATGTTGGGTTGTTTGTTGGGTTGTTTGTTGGATTGTTTGTTGGATTGTTCCGGGGAACAGGCTGGTTGGAGACGCTCTGCTCGGTATTACTGCGGGTAATTGGGAGTTCTGGGTTTTGATTGGTTCTAAGTGAGAGTTTAGGTTTGGATTAGTGCAGCAGATCAGTAATTAGGAGGCCTGGGTTTTGATTGGTTCTAAGTGAGAGTTTAGGTTTGGATTAGTGCGGTGGATCAGTAATTGGGAGGCCTGGGTTTTGATTGGTTCAAAGTGAGAGTTTAGGTTTGGATTAGTGTGGTGGATCAGTCGGGACGGGCGAGTGTGGTTCAGAGAGCCGAGCGGACCCGGGATGTTTACACGGCGCTGGACGGGGGGAGGGGGAGGGGCTGTTCCACTCAATTGCAGCCACATGTTTGCAGAGGACGTTGAGCTGAACGAGGCCGTGTGATCTGCCAGACTTTAAACAGAGCCTGTGCCTGTGGGCAGCTCTGAAGTTTTCCAGTGTGTTCCTGCAGCCTCGGCGTTACTGTGGTTTCAGTGCAAACACACGACCATGCTGCCTTACACTCGCGCAATCATAAACCATACACACACACACACACACACACACACACTCATAAATACAAACACTTACTTGTGTAGCCTTTAGCATAGAGACACACACTCGCGCAGACCACACACAGCAGCCTAAATTAGGATGAGCCCAACCGTGCCATCCATGTGGTTCAGAATAGTGCTGGGAATCACAGGGTACCTTACGATACGATGATATCACGATACCGTGATTCAGCGATACTCAATATATCACAATACAATTCTCTTCGATACTTCACAACATCTGTGTTAAAAAATGAGGATAGAATACTCAAATAATTAATAAAATACTAAAAAATCAATACAAGGAATTATGGATTCATTGGTGTCAGTTTCATAGAATGTAACAACCAATATTCTTCACAGAAGGTTTACCATATGTAGTTACCATATTCATGCCTCCATGTGGAGTATTGACAATGTATTGCAAATGAAAACTATACAATATATTGCGATATCAATATTTTGGCCGACACCTACCGTATTTTTCTCACTCACTTAAATTCCTTTAATTTTCCCAAAAATCAACAGTGTGCCTTATAATCCGGTGCTCCTTATGTATGAATTCTACCAGTCCGGTATTAAGGAGCAGTAAATCCACTCTGCTGAAGGTTTACAGCAGGGGTGTCCAAACTACGGCCCGCGGGCCATTTGTGGCCCGTTTCCTTTTTTGAAGAGCGACCCGCAAGGTATTTTAGAAATAGAATGAAAGTTGGCCCGCTGTTAAGCAGGTTTTTATAATGTGAGATTCAAAGTTTGAACGCTAGGTGTCAGAAACGGGCCAAAGAGTCTAAAAGTGGAGAGAGTGCGCATTTCTAGCGCCGAAAAACGGACCAAAGAGTCTAAAAGTTGGCGTAATTAAGGAGTTTAATATTAAGAGACATCATGAAATTAAACATCAATTTGAAAAATCTTAGTTTACACAACACTGTCAAAGATAAAGATAGTAAGTCAAGTAAAATGGTGTGTAAATGAAATAATCAGGAAAATAGTATTATTTAAAGTGGTATATTTCATTATTTGTTTTATTACAGAGTCTGTGGTCCGTGACTTCAAATATATTTCTCCTTCTGGCCCCCAACAAAAAAAGTTTGGACACCCCTGGTTTACAGAGTTAGACAGGAGTTTCAGTTTAATTATCCAGCACTGAGACTGAAGCAGTATTAGCATTAGCCTCTAACCCTACTATGCACTTACTATTTGGCTGTCGAGAGTTGAGTATTATCGGCCTGTAGCCTGCTGCTAACCCCAGCTAGCACTGCTGGAGCAGCATTAGCATTAACACTAGCGGTTATCCGCATATGCTAATGCTCCAGTTTTGTTTACTTAACTTATCTTATCTCATTTTAGCTTTACAGGTCTGCTAAATTAGAAGGAAAACATGGCGACACCCCGTTCCTTACTAGAGTTGTATATAATGCGCCTAATAATCCGGTGTGCCTTATGTATAAAAATAGACCATAAAATAGACGTTCATTGATGGTGCGCCTTATAATCCGGTGCACTTTATAGTGCGAAAAATATGGTAGTTTAGAATGGGCATTCTAGGCTGCCCTAGATGCAGGCAAATAAAAAATAAGAATATATATATATATTTTTTTTTTTCTTTCAAAAACACAGTATAGATTTTTTTTATTAATTTATGTGTAAAACAATGTAAATAAAATAAATCTTTCTTTTGTTTGCAGTAAAATATACTTGAAATTAATAAAATTCAGTGTTTTTTCATAATGAGTTTTTTTTTATATATATTATTATCACAAAAATAGCAGTCACTATATTGTTTAGTGCTGTGTTGCCCACCAATTTGATTATAGCAAAATGATTTTGGCAAAATATCTAATTGCATTTTTTTCCCCACAGAATATTGTGATTACGATTTAAACTGTGATTATTTTTTATCCATTAAACCCTAAACCTGTATTAGTGGTTAACAACTGATTAAATGCAGTTGTCAGTTTTATTTTAACATTTCAAGGAATTTCAAAGATTTTACCAAATTGAAAAAAATCTGGAATATAATCAAGAAGAAGATGGATAATCACAAGCTGAACATCAAACCAAACTGAACTGCTTGAATTTTTGCACCAGTAGTGTTAAAACATAAAGCTACCCAAAAACAGTGTGTAAGACTGGTGGAGGTGGAGAACATGATGCCAAGATGCTTTTGTTTTATACAGTAACTTTAGTAAGTCAATTGATATTTGTGGAGGTCAATATCCAGTGTATTATATGGGCTGATAATGTACACATACATTTTTCATGTAAATATATTAATGTTGAGGCCAATGACATGTTTATGAAATTGGCTTAAATCCACATAAAATTCATAGATTTCAAGCCCATTCATGCCACCCATGTGGTTCAGGAGGTTTCAGACACACAGACACACACACACACACATAAGAATGAAGAATGAAATCATTCACTCGTTTTTTTTTTTCTTCTCCTCTTTTTCTCAGTGTGACTGACCACACAGTTAAACACGAGATAATATTGACCCAGAAATAAAGCTCCACTCTATCTGACTGAGAGTCTCTGCACTTCATCTCGTTCTTCTCCTCTGCTGTTGTGTGTGAAATCCCGGCCGCAGTGCTGCGATGGGCGGAGTTTCGGCGAAGCTGTGGTGTTTGTTGGATGTAGGATCAAAAGAAGCAGATGTGATGTTCTCTCTTTGAAGAGAGAGTGTTGTTGAGGAGGGTGACGGCCTGAAAACACGCGTGAAATAAGAGCTTTTACGGCTCTCCTGCTGCTCCAATTAGACGCTTTTAGCCCCAAGCTGTAAAATTGCAACCGTTTAGTAGTTTTACATTACTTTCTTTTAATGAGATGCATCAGTGTGGGATTATGGGATAGTGTTTGAAATGTTTGAAAGGTTAAAATTCATAGAGATGAACTACGTTGCTAAATATTAACCAATATTTATATGTTTTCACCTATAAATGTTTTATGAAGCCAATGCCATGTTTAGTAAATGCTAAAATTTTAATATACGTACATAAAGCTCTGAAAAAATACGATTTTACCAAAATCAAAACCTCTAAAATCTAATCAAGAGGAAGATGGATGATCACAAACCATCAAACCAAACTGAACTGCTTGAATTTTTGCACCAGGAGTAAAGCAGCATAAAGTTATCCAAAAGCAGTGTGTAAGACTGGTGGAGGAGAACATGATGCCAAGATGCATGAAAGCTGTAATAAAAAAAAACAGGGTTATTACACCAAATATTGATTTCTGAATTTTTAAAACTCTTTATGAATATGAACTTGTTTTCTTTGCATTATTTGAGGTCTGAAAGCTCTGCATCTTTTTTGTTATTTCAGCCATTTCTCATTTTCTGCAAATAAATGCTCTAAATGACAATATTTTTATTTGGAATTTGGGAGAAATGTTGTCTGTAGTTTATAGAATAAAACAACAATGTTCATTTTACTCAAACATAAACCTATAAATAGCAAAATAAAAAAACTGATTCAGAAAATGAAGTAATCTCTTTCAGAGCTGTATATTAGCTTTATAGAGAAATTGAGACACGCTACAAAAAAATCTCAAAAAAATAGAATAGCATTGAAAAGTTACTTTATTTCAGTATTTCAGTTGAAAATGTGAAACTCATACATTATATAGATCTATTTTAAGTTTAAGTTTATGGCTTACAGCAAAAAGTCAGTATCTCAGAAACCTGTGGGCAGTGTGCCAAGTCCTGCTGGAAAATGAAATCCACATCTTCATAAAAGTTGTCAGTAGCAGAGGGAAGCATGAAGTGCTGTAAGATTTTGTGGGAAAACAAAACTGCACTGACTTTAGACTTGATAATAAAACACAGTGGATCAACACCAGCAGATGACATGTCTCTCCAAACCATCACTGATCATCAGTAAATTTTACATTTCATTTAAAGTAAATCAAGGGAGCAGAGTCTGGAGGAAGAGTGGAGAGACACACAGTCCAAACTGCTTGAGTCCACAATCTGCTTTTACACTTTTACTTAAAGAGAAAAAGCTTGAGATGATACTTTATCTTCTACCGAAGTGTAAGAGGCGGTCATTATCTTTCAATATACTCACTGAAACATAAATATATTTATCCATATTGTTTAAGTAGATGAACTCCACTCCTCTCTCTTGTGTTTTGAGAGATTATATTGTTACATTGTACAGTGGGAGGTCATCAGTGCAGACTGTTGACCCTGAAGCCTCTTTGGATTGACCCTGGATTGAGTATAGTGTTATGCAGTTCCCTCTGCAGAGCAGGAAAGCAGGAAAGACTCGTGGAGGAGGAAGGTTTGCCACAGTAGATAAAGTCTTGTTATCATCCCTCTTTCTCTCTCGGAATGCACAAACAGGTAATGGAAAGCTGCACCACCCGCCACCCCTCCATCACCACCACTACCACCACCACTCCAGCCCCCACCAGCAGCGCCGGCACCAGCCTCTTTAAAGCCAGCGGCGCGAACGCCGGCACCAGCCTTGCTCGATTTCACAGGAAAAAAACAAAACAGTCCCCCTCCCCCCTTCCCCACGATAAGAAAACATATCTCTCCCAACAGTAGCGCAGCATGTCTCTCCAATCTATAGGGATAAGGGAGAAAATAGCATGCTTTCAAACACTTTGTGGCAGACATCTAGATGTGTTGGCCCGTGGAAAAGTGGCTTCACAGACATGGTGGCAGCACAGGCGCTGCGGAGTGTGAAAGTGATCTGTTTGTAAGAGAAGAACGTCCTCCCCGAGCCATTAAGGCTTCTGCGGTCGGCGCGGCGGAGACATCGACACTACCTGCATAAAGTGCATTTCTGTGCCGACCTTAACGTGGCATCGTGTCTTCCAGCCCGCATCACTTTGTGCCCGGTGTTTAAGGGAACGTGTACGATGTCACATTCATTAACCAGACAGATGACATGTGTCTTTATACACGAGGGGGAGCTTATGAATATGGAGGTCATACCCCTACCAGAATTATCAGAATCAGAAATGATTAGGGCTGGGCGATATGGATCAAAAACTATATCACGATATTTTTTTCTGAATTGCGATATATTGGTAATTATAAAAGTACCAATATATATTGGTACTTTTATAATTCAGTGCCGTATCCTGTATATTAGAGTAGCCTCAACAACTGAAAGTCATTTCAAATTATACTAATTATAAACATATATATATATATATATATATATATATATATATATATATATATATATATATATATATTAATCAATTCCTCAAATTAAACATTTTGTTTTACTTAAAGTAGCCTAAAACCTCATTCTTTCAGCACATACTGTTGCTGAACCTAAACCTGCAGACCAACTGCAGCATCAACCAACCCCACATCATTTACTTACTTAAATCCAGGTAATTTTTTTTTTGTTTTTGGCCAGGCAGTGTAATAAGGAGGTTCTTTTTTACACAGTGTTCAATATAAAAGCTGCTTGTAGGGTTGAAAAAATAGCTACAGTAAATTTAACTGTTGTTTTTACTTTTTACTATTTTATATACGTTTTATAGCACTTGCACAGTTTTAAATCCCTTAAAAACAAATGTAAATTAAGCAATTGTTTGCATGTCTAATATTCTGAGGCTGGTAACTCTGATGAACTTATCCTGTACAACAGAGAAAACTCTTTCACTTACTTTCCTAAAGCAGTCCTGATGAGAGCCAGTTTCATCATAACGTTTTTAAATGTCTTTTTAAAAGTTCTTGAATGTATTAGTGTTTCTTTTCTTGCCATAATCTGGATTAGAACGTTACTCACATAGAGCTATTCACTGTATACCTGTAACTCTACCTCTTCACTACTTTACTTTAACTGATGCTCTCAAACACTTTATTAAGAGACAAGAAATTCAAGTAATTAACTCTTGATGAGTTCAGCACAGCTGTTAACTGAAAGCCTGATTTCCAGGTGACTCTACCTCATAAAGCTGACTGAGACAACCCAGCCAAGATGTGTAAAACTGTCTCTATCTAAGCAAGAGGTGCTACTTTGAAAAATCTAAATCTAATTTATTTTTCTTTATAGTTTGGATAATTTTAGTATTAATCTACAATGCAGAACAATAATTTTTAATGATGAAAAAAATCCCAAAATTAAGGTGTTACCTATTTTATGTGCATCAATTGCTGTTTTGCCCAAATAGTGGCTTTGTTTGATCTGCTGGGTTGCTGTGCTAATAGCTACTCACTGTATGGGCTGAAAGTGGGGAAAAATGCACTCTGAAGAGGGGTATCCAGTTTGTTGTGTTTGACATTCTTTATATTATTTAAAGCTCTTTTATTTATATGTTACTAATTCACCAGTGCAGGTTCTGGAGTTTATCAGCCGAGCTGAGTTTTGGCTTGTGGGCGTTCGTTCTTTTCTTTTTCAGTCCTGGTTGTTGACCTTTCAGCCCGCACCACTTTGTGCCCGGTGTTTAAGGGAACGTGTACAATGTCACATTCATTAAGCAGCCAGATGACATATGTCTTTATACAGGGGAGGGAGGGCAGCTTATGAATGTGGAGGTTGTTCCCCCGAACGCTTCGTCAGAACCAGCGCTGGCAGGTCTGCGTGGATTAGAATCGGTGACTTGGCGAGCAGGAATTCACTCTCGTTCTGGAGCATGGCTGATCTTTCCCAGGTACAGAATAACGCTGTGTTTTGAGGTAAGGCAGACAGACTCTCGGGGAGGAATGCCGCATGGTTACGCTGCATGATGGAGAGTCCTCAGAGGCACAGCCTTCCGGTAATGATAAGCATCTGATTCAGATAGTGAACTGAAATTGGCTGCTAACGCTTTTGTGAGCACACATGACTTTCTGAAAAGGTCACATTTTGGCTGGGTAGAGCTTCTGTAGACTTTATTGGATTCTGACAGAGCTGCTGTAATATAGTATTATTTTTTTTAGAGTAATTTGAGTGTACTATGAATTAGTGGTGGGCGATGTACTGGTTCATCTTTTTTTTCCACATACCACCATACCACTAGAGGCACTGAGGAGCACTGTGTAGAACAGCAGAGTACACTAGAGTAATGGTAGCTCAGCTCTGTGGAGTCAAAAACGTATCTTGCTCTGTCCTGCATGGAGAAAAATAAGAAAACAGGACTTTATCTGAGGAGCTCCTGCTGCTGTTCCTTACTGTTTGAGTGTTTCAGCAATTATTTACTGAAAGAGATGAATGGAATTACAGAATTGATTCACAGCTCTGAGAAACGTTTCTCTCATCCCCTAGATGAGCCCAGAAGTTGTCCTGGTTACAGAATCCTTTATTCAGCACAAAAGATAAAACTTTCTTAAAAACTCTGGATACGAGGTGCAAAAAATATAGCCCTGTTTAAATATATTAATACTATGCTAGCTAATTAGCATAACAAGCTAACACACTAGAGTAATGGGAGCTCAGCTCTGTGGAGTCAAACACTTACCTCGCTCTGTCCTGCATGGAGAAACATAAGAAAACAGGACTTTATCTAAGCAGCTCCTGCTGCTGTTCCTCACTGTATGAGTGTTTTTTAATCTGAGCAAAATAGAAAAACAACAGCAAACAGCAATTTTTCATTCAGAAAGAGATGAATGGATTTACACAATCGATTCACATCTCTGAGAAAAGTTTCTCTCATTCCCTAGATGAGCCCAGAAGTGGTCCTGGTTACAGAATCATTTATTCAGCACAAGTGATAAAACTCCGTAAATATCTGGATATGAAGTGCAAAAAAAACGTCAAGAGCTTCAAGAACTATAGCCCTGTTTAAATATATTAATACTATGCTAGCTAATTAGCATAGCAAGCTAACATACTGGAGTAATGGTAGCTCAGCTCTGTGGAGTCAAACACTTGTCTCGCTCTGTCCTGCATGGAGAAAAATGAGAACAGCACTTTATCTGAGGAGCTCCTGCTGCTGTTCCTTACTAAATGAGTGTTTTTATCAGAGTAAAATATAAAAACAAAAGCAAACAGCAGTTATTCACACAGAAAAAAAGGAAAAGATAAAACTTTCTTAAACAATCTGGATACGAGGTGCAAAAAAAGCTTCAAGAGTGTCAAGAACTATAGCCCTGTTTAAATATATTAATGATGTAGCTTAAACTGAACTGAATTTTTTGTTAACTAGAGAGAAAAGGAATCGTGGCTGATTTTAATACTGTAATTCCTCTAATGGCTTCTTGTGTCTTACTTGTGCAACAGAGCTTTTTGAATTTTTTGAATGTTGAATACTTAAACATTGAGTATTTTAGGTCTGTTTATAGTGTTTATGGAACTTTTTAAATATTTCGTTCTGTAAAGGAAGCCGTGTTAAAGTTGTTGGCGTATCTCTTTTTAAGGTCTATTCTTTACATTCTTCAGCTGTTTTTCTGATAATTAAGTCTTTTTTTTATTTAAGGAAACATTAATTACCAAAAGCTAAACTGAACAGCTAAGTTTTTAGTCTAGACATAAAGATTAAGACTGACGAAGGTTATTCGAGAGGTGGGGCGCTTTGTAAGAGAAAGCACTTCCTCCTGCTGAACTCCTCTGCGTTCTAGAAACTACTAGGAAAACAGCACCCTGTGATCTAAGAAATTGTGACCATTTATACGGCTCTGGGGAAAAAAATGACACAACTTAAAAATGATGAGTTTCTTTGATTTTACCAAATTGAAAACCTCTAGAACAGGGGTGTCCAAACCTTTTTTGTTGGGGGCCAGAAGGAGAAATATATTTGAAGTCACGGGCCACAGACTCTGTAATAAAACAAATAATGAAATATACCACTTTAAATAATACTTTTTCCTGATTATTTCATTTACACACCATTTTACTTGACTTACTATCTTTATCTATCTGTGACAGTGTTGTGTAAACTAAGATGTTTCATTTCATGATGTCTCTTAATATTAAACTCCTTAATTACGGCAACTTTTAGACTCTTTGGCCCGTTTTTCTGCGCTAGAAATGTGCACCCTCTCCGCTTTTAGACTCTTTGGCCCGTTTTTCTGCGCTAGAAATGCGCACCCTCTCCGCTTTTAGACTCTTTGGCCCGTTTTTCTGCGCTAAAACTGCGCACCCTCTCCGCTTTTAGACTCTTTTGCCCCGTTTTTCTGCGTTTCAACTTCACTCTCGCCGCTTTTAGACTCTTTGGCCCGTTTCTGACACCTAACGTTCAAACTTTGAATCTCACATTATAAAAACCTGCTTAACAGCGGGACAACTTTCATTCTATTTCTAAAATACCTCGCGGGCCGCTCCCAAAAAGGAAACGGGCCACAAATGGCCCGCGGGCCGTAGTTTGGACACCCCTGCTCTAGAATATAATCAAGAGGAAGATGGATGATCATCAGCCATCAAACCAAGCTAAACTGCTTGAATTTTTACACCAGGAGTAAAGGCATAAAGTTATCCAAAAGCAGTGTGTAAGACTGGTGGAGGAGAACATGGCACAATGCATGAAATACTGATTTCTGAAAACTTTATGAATATGAACTTGTTTTCTTTGCCTGAGTTGAGGTTATCTGTTAATGTTATCTGTAGTTCATAGAATAAAACAACAATGTTAAATTTACTTAAACATATACCTATGAATAGCAAAATCAGAGAAACTTTTTTTTTTTTCCAGAGTATTAAGAGATGAGGTATCACAAATTCCCAGGAGCGAGGCTTTAAGGCTTTATACGGGCAGGTATTCTTACGACATGTACATAATAGTGAGGAATAGAGCCAGTTTTACTGCTGCTGTAGTCTTTAACTGCTGTAGTTTTTAAGCCTGTGTGTTTCAATATACTACTTTTTGGCTTGCGAGTGTGTTGCATTTGATATGAAACAGCAAGTGCCACAAAAGGGTTCCAGGCAGTCATGTTTGTCTTGTGTGACCTCGGCCATTGCTCCAGGACTATCGTGTTAAATTTTATTGCTCCTGTTCCAATCCTTAAACCATATCATCAGTCTACTTAAAGCGAATGTGTAAAACTAACGCACCTCGTTCTTCTTTATTATTATTTGTATCATGGCAGCGTTGCAACCCGGCCTGGTATCTCCGTGTGATTGCTGTGTGAAGCCTCAAGCCTCTCCAGATCGTTGGTCTTTTTTTGGGGCTGGAATGTGTCGGAGCATGTGCATCTTCTAAGGCTTGGCTTTATTTTCAGCTGGATGGAGTAATTACAGACTGGGCCGAGCTGAGCCAGCCGACGAATCCGCAGAGGCCCCTGCACAAGTTTCCTAGGATCTCCCGGAGGTCAGAACTGCAGAGGGCGTAGAGCAGTTAGTCTCACAACACCTCGCACTGACCTTTAAAACCACTTTCTACTGAAGCTCTGTACAGAACTCACAAAAACACATAAGGGTTTAAGGAAATAACGATATATTGTATATATTGTAGTATCGCAATATTTTGTGTTTGTATTGGTATCATGATACTACTTTTCACGATAAACCCATTTAAACAGCTCTAATAACACCGTAATTACCAGCAAACTCAAATGGCATTACCAGTGTGCAGCAACAGAGGAGCTCTTCACACTGCAAACTGTGCTTATGTGACTTATGTATTACAAGACTGGAGGTAGAGCGAGGTAGAGCTGTGCGATATGACAATATTTTATCATATCATGATACATTTTTTATAACATATAGACTTTTTTTGTTTTTAAGCATACATTAATAAAAAAAACAGTACAAATTTTGTATTGTTGTGTACACATTTGTGTATCGTGATTTTTTTTTTTTAAATATTGTTAGGTAGAGTTGAGGTAAAGATGTGTTTTCACATAGCAAGAATATGGCAGAATGATATGTATCATGATACAGGGGTTACTGTTCAATAAAAAGCAATATATCCACCCGAATTGAAAATATATCTTTAATTTTAATTCTAATTTTACTTGCATCTACTCTTGAGGGTTACTATAGATCTTATTGTAAGTCTCACAATGTGCTCAGATTTACCACAATTATGATAACATTGTATATAATATTGTAATTTTCTGAGACAGATTTTGGGGTTTTCATTGGCTGTAAACCATAATCATCAACAATAAAATAAAAATAAACACTTAAAATAGATCACTCTGTGTGTAATACATCTATATCATACAGGGTTTGGACAATGAAACTGAAACACCTGGTTTTAGAGCACAATAATTTATAGTGGTGACGGACAGTTCTGGTGGAAACAGGAGAGTTGAGGTGCACATTGAATTCTGCCGTGATTTGTTCAGCCGTGGTTTTATTGGAGTTTTTTGGATACAATCCGGGTTAGCACCCGAACATCCCTTTCAGACAGCTTCCTCTTACAGCGTCCACAGTTAATCCTGTTGGATGTGGTTGGTCCTTCTTGGTGGTATGCTGACATTACCCTGGATACCGTGGCTCTTGATGCATCACAAAGACTTGCTGTCTTGGTCACAGATGCTCCAGCAAGACGTGCACCAACAATTTGTCCTCTTTTGAACTCTGGTATGTCACCCATAATGTTGTGTCCATTGCAGTATTTTGAGTAAAACTGTGCTCTTACCCTGCTAATTGAACCTTCACACTCTGCTCTTACTGGTGCAATAATGTGCAATTAATGAAGATTGACCACCAGGCTGCTCCAATTTAACCATGAAACCTCCCACACTAAAATGACAGGTGTTTTAGTTTCATTGTCCAACCCCTGTATACAAGTTTCACATTTTAAACTGAATCGTAACCCCTGTATCGTGATGCAAATCTTGTAGCCGTATTAGTTCTTGACAATACACAGCCTGTTTAAAAGATTTAACTTTTGGGCCAGAAAAAAATCCACAGGTTCAGGTTTTTAAAGACAGAAAGGGAGAAATGTCGTCTGCAGTGAGAGATCCCTGAGAGCAGTATGAGCACAGCGCAGAGGAAGCGATATCTCCCAGCAGTAACGGACAGTAACTGGAGAACGCTGAGTTTTGGCAGGACCGTTCTCGTGCTGCGTTTGTCTTCTGCTGAAACAAATGTGTCTGAGAGAGAGAGGACAGTCTGGGAACTGGCTGCGCAGACACAGCTACAGAGTCTGAGGTTAGTCTAGACTCTCTGGTCAGCGTGAGCCGGGATGTCTCATTTTTTATTCATGCAGCAGACCAGTGCAGGAGCTGTCCAGAACTGGGAAAGTGAAGAGAACCAGAACCAGCCTCTCTGCTGAGCGGCCTAGACTGAGTAAATATTTATAAAATTCTTAATTTCACAAAAGGCTTTGAAACTCTGCGTTTTCCAGGCAGAAAAGTGTGTTTCCTTTGTAGTTTCACTCATTTGTCTTGTCTTCCAATTAGACTTTGGCCTCAATGTCTGAAAGTGTTCTTTCTAGTTCATAATCTTCATTTCTTTGGTCTTTTTTAATAGACCAGTTCAGTTTCTGAATCACTGTCTCCGAATTTTGCTATTTATAGGTTTATGTTTGAGTAAAATGAACATTTTTGTTTTATTCTATAAACTGCAGACAACATTTCTCCCAAATTCCAAATAAAAATATTGTCATTTAGAGCATTTATTTGCAGAAAATGAGAAATGGTCAAATTAATAAAAAAGATGCAGAGCTTTCAGACCTCAAATAATGCAAAGAAAACAAGTTCATATTCATAAAGTTTAGAATAGATAGAGTTCAGAAATCAGTATTTGGTGGAGTAACGCTGGTTGGTTTTTAATCACAGTTTTCATGCATCTTGGCATCATGTTCTCCTCCACCAGTCTTACACACTGCTTTTAGATAACTTTATGCTGCTTTACTCCTGGTGCAAAAATGTAAGCAGTTCAGCTTGGTTTGATGGCTTGTGATCATTTGTTTGATCCATGTTTGATCTGTGTTTGGTCTGTGTTTGATCTGTGTTTGATGTAAATTTGATCTGTGTCTGATCTGTGTCTGATAAGGGTTTAATCTGTGTGTCTAATCAATGTCTGATCGGTGTCTGATCTGTGTTTGATGAATTTCTGATCGGTGTCTGATTCGTGCCTGATCAGTGTCTGATATGCATCTGATCTGTGTTTGATCTATGTCTGATCGATGACTGATTAGTGTCTTTTCTGTCTTTGATCTGTGTTTGATAGCTGTTTGAACTGTGTCTGATTTGTGTCGAAAATATGTTTGATCTGTGTTATATAAGGGTTTAATGTGTATTGGATCTGTGTTTGATCTATGTTCAATCTGCTTGATCTGTGTCTGATTTTTGTCTGATCTATTTTTGATTGGTTTGATAAGAGTTTGATCTGTGTCTGATTTGTGTCAGAAATATGTTTGATCTGTGTTAAATAAGGGTTAGATGTGTATTGGATTTGTGTTTGATCTGTGTGTTGATCTATGATTAATCTGTTTGATCTGTGTCTGACCTATGTCTGATCTGTGTTTGATCTGTGTCTGATCTATGTTCAATAAGGGCCTAATATGTGTCTGATCTGTGTCTGATCCGCATTTGATCCATGTCTGATCAGTGTCTAAGCTACAGTATGTTTGATCTGTGTTTGATCTGTGTCTGATCTGTGTTTTGATCAATATTTGATCTGTGTCTGATCAGTATCTGATCTGTGGTTTGATCTCTGTCTGAACTCTGTCTGATCTGTGGTTTGATCTATGCCTTATCTGTGTCTGATTTGTGTTTGCTCTGTGTCTGACCCTTATTTGATCTGTGTCTGACCCTTATTTGATCTGTGTCTGATTTGTGTTTGATCTGTGTCTGATTTGTGTTTGATCTGTGTCTGATCTGTGTGTGATTTGTGTTTGATCTGTGTCTGTTCTGTGTCTGACCCTTATTTGATCTGTGTTTGATCTGTGTTTGATCTGTGTCTGACCCTTATTTGATCTGTGTCTGATCTGTGTCTGATTTGTGTTTGATCTGTGTTTGATCTGTGTCTAATCTGTGTCTGATCTATGTCTGATCTATGTTTGATCTGTCTCTGATCTGTCTCTGATCTGTCTCTGATCTGTGTTTGATCTGTGTCTGATCTGTGTCTGATCTGTGTCTGATCTGTGTCTGATCTGTGTCTGATCTATGTCTGATCTATGTCTGATCTATGTTTGATCTATGTCTGATCTATGTCTGATCTATGTCTGATCTATGTTTGATCTATGTCTGATCTATGTCTGATCTGTGTCTGATCTGTGTCTGATCTGTTTGATCTGTCTCTGATCTGTCTCTGATCTGTGTTTGATCTGTGTCTGATCTGTGTCTGATCTGTGTTAAATCTGTATTTGACCTATGTTTGATCTATGTTTGATCTGTGTCTGATCCGTGTCTGATCCGTGTCTGATCCGTGTCTGATCCGTGTTTGATCCGCGTTTGATCCGCGTTTGATCCATGTCTGACCTATGTCTGATCAGTCTCTAAGCTACAGT
Source organism: Astyanax mexicanus (assembly GCF_023375975.1). Classification (NCBI taxonomy): domain Eukaryota; kingdom Metazoa; phylum Chordata; class Actinopteri; order Characiformes; family Acestrorhamphidae; genus Astyanax; species Astyanax mexicanus. Next base: position 40,794,422 of record NC_064422.1, on the reverse strand, counting down.
ATGTTTGATCTGTGTCTGATCTGTGTTTGATCTGTGTCTGATCTATGTCTGATCTGTGTCTGATCTGTGTCTGATCTGTGTCTGATCTGTGTTAAATCTGTATTTGACCTATGTTTGATCTATGTTTGATCTGTGTCTGATCCGTGTCTGATCCGTGTCTGATCCGTGTCTGATCCGTGTTTGATCAGCGTTTGATCCGCGTTTGATCCATGTCTGACCTATGTCTGATCAGTGTCTAAGCTACAGTATGTTTGATCTGTGTCTGATCTGTGGTTTGATCAATATTTAATCTGTGTCTGACCCATATTTGATCTGTTTGATATGTGTCTGATCTCTGTTTGATAAGGGTTTGATGCATCACATCACAGGTAGATATAACTGGCTGTGTTGTGGATGTGTGAGGGAGCCAGTGCGTCGCCAGGGGCTGAGCATGTGTGAGCTGTTGGAGGGGATGCAGGCAGTGGGGGAGTGATGGATAGAAGAGGTGAGGGAAGGAAAAGAGGAGGAGGAAAGAAGAGAGGAGGAGTGTAGCAGGAGGGTTGGAAAGGGGAGTGCTCAGTATTCTTATGCTAATCCAGGCTGGGATGAGGTACAGAAGCAGCCAAGCAAACAATGAGCGTGGAGCCGGGAAGTCTGCGCTGCCTTGCTGCTGCTGCTGCTGCTGCTGGCCGGCGTGCCTTGAGAGGCAGGCGAGGCGCTGGGCTGCCTGCAAGGAGGGGCCCCCAGGAGGGGCCGGGGGACGCATGCCAACACACAAGCACACACACACACACACACATTCTTCCTCAGTCTATGAGCCAGGGAGCACAGTCCGTCACAGTGGAAAGTGTGTCTGGGTGTGTGTGTGTGCTAACAAGACTAAAACAGACTTTGCATGAGTTCCTTGTTCCTTTTAAAAATTATTCTTATTTTTTTTTTATAATATTAAATATATAACAAGGTCATGTGACTAAGGGTGCTTTCTCATCCACCTCGTTTGGTCAAAAAAAAAAATTCTGACTTCCTAAATTAATTAAAGTAGTTAGTGTTTGCTTTGTTTAAGCAACATTATATAAGAATTGTTCTGAAACCCACACGTTACACATGCATTTCTGGACAAGCTGAGAGGTGCAGAACTGTTCCTGAAAGCCTGGAGCCTGGATTACCCATGATATAATCTCTAGTCTCACTGTAAGACATCAATAGAGCATTAAAATTATTTCAAAGCTGTTATTTAAGATACATATGCTAGCATTCTGACGTTTCCATTTGGTCCAAAGCAAAACAGCAGATGTGAAAGGGTAGAGAACTAACAATTACAAGATCTTGTCACACAAAAGAAGAAGCTTTGTGCAGAAATCTGACTCCCTTCGGTGTGCAGCTGTGTCACGCAGCAGTATGGGTACAGCAAATTACGCTGCTGGTGATACTGTATCTACTGTAACTGTAGATTAATCTGTTCATTCGCTTATTCTGCTGCATAATGCACAAGTTTGATTCAGTACAACCTTTGGAAATGCATCTCATAGAATTGACAGCATTTTACAAACCAATCAGTGCTAAGTAGGAGAGGTTTTACGTCTACTAGAGAATTTGGGGGCTTTAAAATAGCAGAGTACGTAATGATAAGGTTCAGATGTAATTTAAATGGGTATTCAATGTTTGCCTAGTGTCACTTTTGTTTATGTTGGTGGAAGAAAATATCTTCTTGCTGAAAAAAAAAACAAACTTTTTACTACATCCTGCACTACTTTTTAAAGCATCTGATTGGCTGATGTTGTCCTGAAGTCACATGATGATGCTTGGGAAATTAACATACATTCATAGAGTATTTAGTGCTTGCTTGGTTTATTTGCACCTCGTATCCAGACATTTATGGAGTTTTATCACTTGTATACAGGTCTGAATCTGGGCTCGTCTCGGGGACAAGAGGACTTTTTCTCAGAGCTGTGGATTGATTGTACAATTTCTGAGTAAATTTATTTGTATAAAAACACTAATACAGTGAGGAACAGCAGCAGGAGCTCCTTAGATAAAGTGCTGTTCTCATTTTTCTCGAGGCAGGACTGAGTTACCATCACTCCAGTGTATTAGCTTGTCATGCTAACTGGCCAGCTAACTGGCAGTCTGTCAAAAATTCACATTAGTTTTATTTTTTTTTCCTTTGGTATATCAGATGAACTGGTATTGCACCCTGCACTAATTGAACACTATAAATATCTGGATTCATAGACAGCTTCGAATTAGTTTAAGTAAGTCAGAGTTTGTACAGTCAATATGGCCACTCTGTATCATAAGATACTTGGAAATCTGGCATCAATATGTGAAAAGAAAACGTAGTACTGGTGCAGCCAAGTTAAAAATAAGTATATGTTTTATATTGTGCTTTAAGTGACCATTTTTTACCTCAGGTACAGTTTTTATTGTGTGTTCTAGTATACTGGAAATTATTTTTAATCAATTTATTAAAAAAAATATGTATTAATTATCTAATAATCCATTGAGTGAATTCCATTGAATGGAAAAGTCGTTCAGCTTGAGTCGTCTGTGACTCGTATCCTAAAAAACTGAGACTTTTCGAGGCGGCCTTCGCTACTTTGGGGAGAGAATTGCCCCCACTCACTCCTCTGCTCCTCAGATTTCTGTCTCCAGAGCGATTTTCCCTTTCAAGCTTTGTGTGATTGACGATTGTGGGAATTCCTCGGCCGAGCCCCCCACCCGCCCCTCCCATGCTTCAGTGATTTCCTATAAGGAACAGTTATTCTATATGGTGGCCACAGTCTCCTTCACCTCTCCTCCTCAGTTAAAGCAGGGTAATGAGGAGATCTCAGCTGAAGAATGTGGGGGAAGACCTTCTACAGGGACTGTGGTGGTGTTTAGTTTATTGGAGTTTTGAGGCTTTAGTTCTCGCTTGCTGGGATTACTCCATATTAAGTTGTCCGTCTGTCTGTCAGGCGTTTTTTTTTTTTTTTTTTTTTGCTGCTTAGCTGAGGCTGTGTTATAAATATCATGTTAAACTAGAGTAAGGAGTGGATCTATTACAGGCCTATAGCCAGATTACATAACACATAGAACCAAAAATAAGGAAATGTGTGTTTGGTAGATTATTTCTTTGTTGTAACGTAAAATACTTTGACTTCGATATTAATACAAAAACAATACTTAAAAAACACTTTTTCCTAATTTTAACCAGAAAAAATTAGAGCTGTCCATGTAAAAGCGTTAACTATTTCACTAAAATCCACTTTTTTCTTTTTAAAATCCACTTTTTCTTGTTTTTTTGTGAAATACAGTTGTTCTCTCTGAGTTGTATATGATGCTGCACATGAAACTGTTTCTCAACCTCCCTCGTCTGCAGTAGCTAGTAAAAGATAATGTTCAGAAAAATAAGTTGATCAGGAAAAGCCCCATGCTGGCTTTATCTACCCTCAAACATAAAAGTATAAATCTATATATTTATATATAGCTCTGACAAAAAAGGAGACCATTTCAGTTTCTGAATCAGTTTCTCTGATTTTGCTATTTATAGGTATATATTTAAGTAAAATGAACATTGTTGTTTTATTCTATAAACTACAGACAACATTTCTCCTAAATTCCAAATAAAAATACTGTTATTTAGAGCATTTACTTGCAGAAAATGAGAAATGGTCAAATTAATGAAAAAGATGCAGATCTTTAAGACCTAAAATAATGCAAAGAAAACGAGTTCATATTCATAAAGTTTTAAGAGTTCAGAAATCAATATTTGGTGGAATAACCCTGTTTTTTAATCACAGTTTTCATGCATTTTGACATCATGTTCTCCTCCACCAGTCTTACACACTGCTTTTAATTACGTTATGCCTTTACTCCTGGTGCAAAAAATCAAGCAGTTCATTTTGGTGTGATGGAACAACACCAATTGTGCTCTCTCGGGGCTCTGGCAGCTGATGGCAAGCTGCATGACCGGGATTCGAACCACCTCTTGCCCAGCAAAAGACAGGACATTTTGTACCATTTCCAGTTACTAGCTGGACCTGAAGTCAATAAATAGTAAAAAAAATAGAAAATGAAAGGAAACAAAAGGGGGAGTTTTAAAAAGTATATCAGTGCATTTGTATTTCCCTTTGGTCGTTTATACCCATGACATTTATTACTCCTTTCAGTGTTCATAAATATTAGTCCATCGTGCCCTTTGCACTTTTTACAACCACAGTGAACAAACAGTATTAATGAGTCTGTTGACACAGATTGGCGCCTTCACTGCGGGAACTCCAGAGAAATTCCCTCTAGTACAGGGGTTGGACAGTGAAACTGAAACACCTGCTTTTAGACCACAATCATTTATTGTGGTGACGGACAGTTCTGGTGGAAACAGGAGAGTTGAGGTGCACATTGAATTCTGCGTGATTTGATCAGCCGTGGTTTTATGTTTTTTGGATACAATCCGGGTTAGCACCCGAACATCCCTTTCAGACAGCTTCCTCTTACAGCGTCCACAGTTAATCCTGTTGGATGTGGTTGGTCCTTCTTGGTGGTATGCTGACATTACCCTGGATACCGTGGCTCTTGATGCATCACAAAGACTTGCTGTTTTGGTCACAGATGCTCCAGCAAGACGTGCACCAACAATTTGTCCTCTTTTGAACTCTGGTATGTCACCCATAATGTTGTGTGCATTGCAATATTTAGAGCAGAACTGTGCTCTTACCCTGCTAATTGAACCTTCACACTCTGCTCTTACTGGTGCAATAATGTGCAATTAATGAAGATTGGCCACCAGGCTGCTCCAATTTAGCCATGAAATTTAGCACACTAAAATGACAGGTGTTTCAGTTTCATTGTCCAGAGAGAATGGATTGGTCAGGGATGGTCTCTGTATTCATGATGCTCCTGCGAGTGTTGATCGTAGCTCAGTCTGAACCGGGGGGAGGAAATGGTGGCTGTGCGAGTGTGTGCGGCGGAAGCTGTTGTTTACAGATGGAAGTGTGAGTGTCGGGGGCCTCGTGCGAGTGTGAGGGATCCGTGCTCTCTTATTGACTGCGCCGCACAGCCTCGGGCCTCCAGGATCTTCTCCAGGACCAGCCTCGGCATGCCTGCCAGCACTAATCCTGTATCTCTGTATCTCAGTCCTGCTTCTGTGTTCCTCAAACTTGACCTTGTGACTTGTTTGCAACGTTCAAACCTTTTGGATGGATGAAAAATTAAAATGGGTGATTTTTTTTAGGAATAAATACTAAATTTTAAATGGTAACACTTTATTTTAAGGAACACAAATTAGGCCAATTTTTATTAATGTCCTATTATATGCTTAATAAAGCCTTAATTAGACATTTGTAAAATTATTTATTCACTCCTCATTAGGATTTATTCTATGTAAGTGTTATTGGTGCTTAATTAAGGGTCTATAATGTTAGCACCCTGTTAAGCAGATTATTAAGCATTAACTATTAGCTAATTCTACATGTTATTAGAGTCATTATAATTGGCAGCAGTTTGAGTTTATCTATGTGAGTTTAGTAAGGTTATGGCTGTGGTGGAGTTTATTAAGAGTTAATAAGGGGTTAATAAGTCACTAATAGACCAAGAAGTGCACCATATTCTAAAGTGAGGTTCTGTTCATCACTAATTAGACACTAAAAAGAACTGAATAAATATTAAATCAATCACAGACCCTTAATTAAGCACCAATAACACTGAATACACAGAAGAAAGCCTAATAAGTAGTGAATAAATAATTTACAAATGTCTAATTAAGGCTTTATTAAGCAAATAATAAGACATTAAAAAGCACCTAATTTGTGTTCCTTTTATATGATTAATATGTAGGATCTTCCTACAGGTGAACTTTCTAGGCCTGTCATAATAATTGTATTATCGATTTATTGTTCAATAAATGGACATTGCCTCAATAATGTTTGATAATGGTTAAACCATCTGTTGTGTTTATTTGTATGTTTGAACTGAATTACTGAAATAAAGTAACGTTTCAATGATGATCTAATTCTTTGTGATGCACTAGTACTACTTCTTTCTTCACCTACTCCATTTGGAGTCAGTTATTAAAGCATGGGTCATTTAGCATAACTGGCTAAAATATTGTCCACTGTCATACACTGTAAAAAAAAACACGTAAAATTTACGGTAAAATATTGGCAGCTGTGGTTGCCAGAATTTCACCGTAAAAAAAACGGTTGCCAAGAATTATACTGTAATATCTTATACATTGCAACCGTTTATTTTACGGTAAAATTCTGGCAACCACAGCTGCCAGTATTTCACCGTAAAATAAACGGTTTCACATGTATAAGTTATTACGGTATAATTCTTGGTAACCGTAAATTTCATACTCATGAACCGTTTTGTTTACAATATATTGTTGTGAAAAAAAATATATTACACTGTAAAAAGCCTATAGTATTTACAGTAAAATAAACGGTTGCAATGTATAAGATATTACAGTATAATTCTTGGCAACCGTTTTTTTTACGGTGAAATTCTGGCAACCACAGCTGCCAGTATTTCACCGTAAAATAAACGGTTGCACATGTATAAGTTATTACGGTATAATTCTTGGCAACCGTAAATTTCACATTCATGAACTATTTTGTTTACAATATATTGTTGTGAATAAAAGTATATTACACTGTAAAAAGCCTATAGTATTTACAGTAAAATAAATGTGATTGTCAGAAATAACCGTAAAAAAATACATTACAATATGCCCTAACGTTGCAGTAAAAAGATAAATGTACTGTTGATTTCTAGTTAGAATTTAAATCCATATTTTACTTTATATATACACAATTTGTGCCATATAAAGAAACTGTTTGCCATATAATCCATATAAATTACATTTCTTTTTCTTTTTTTTATGAATTCAGTCTGTAATATAACAACTGATTTATTCCATATACATTTCGTTAAGATGCTATAGAAGTAAAGGTTTGGCCATGAAGTATGAGGGTTTTATCATGAAATGAACATACTAGTGTAACTATTTCACATCTAACATATATTCAAGAAGATTTGTTTATTAAAGTGTGCCGCTGTTAAATAAGTTTTGTAATCAAGTTAGTCTAATCTACAGACAGTTTAAATACAACAAATACTGTCAGATTAATATTTATTTTGTTAAATCCTCAATGAACCTGCATTATGTAACACCATCTTGCATAAAATCAAATAATTACATCAAGGTCAAAGTTGTATTAAACATTTTATTGATCAATAAATTATTGATCCCGTAAACAAAATTCTGCTCTTTATTAAATGATTACAAAATAACAACAATAACAATTGTTTTGAAACTGCTCAGTATAACAGTAATGAAAATGTGCATCTTGCATAGACTCAAAACAATAACCTCAGTGACTCTAATCACTTGTTTTCGATTCCTGAAATTACTATAAAATTGCCATTAAATCACCTTGTTTGCTAAACAAAACCTCTGACCTCACTGACCTCATAAAACAGAACTTGTATCTATATAAACTATAGCAGCCATTTTCCAAGTAAAAGTACACTTACAGTGATTCTCAGAACTTCCAGTACTTTTTTGGTACAATTTTAACAACAATTTTAAGTCACTGTCCACAAAAAAACATATAGCTTCTTTTTTTTGTTGATTTTTACATGCTGTGAAAAATGTCGGAGCAATATGTTCCAAAATCACCTGGGGGGTAAAAAATCTTTACATTAACCTACACTGGAATTAAGGCACATTTTTAGCCTCTCCTGTAAATCTACTCTTTTGGACATACTTATTTTTCTTTGGACAGTGACAACATGGAACATACATTGTACCTTAACATATTGTCCATAAGGAATTATGTCTAGGTCCACTCATGGTCTGCAAGGTCAGCAATAAGAGTGAGGACTCTGGGATTGACAGCAAGTGCTTTCTTGTTTTTCTTCCACTGGACTTTGGTGCCTCTTTCGGGATTTATCGAGAAGAAACACCTTGATAAAAGTAAATAAATACATTAATTACCAAACAACAACAAAAAAGACTGTGTTGATTGAAAGTTTCTCAACCCTTATTAATTAATATTATACAATTAAATATGAGCTTAAACCCAACGTTTCCTTAATATCTGATGATATATGCTGATCATAAGTTTTTGCACAAACTACAATCCTGTAGCCATTTCACACACTCTCTCTAATTTCTTACTGATTTTTTGTTAACTTTAATTTATAAATTAGGTTATTTTTACTTGTTTAATATATAAACAGAAACTGAACAGTCATAAAACAGGTGCCCAAATGTTTTAGAACAAAGAAATTATACCTTTGAAGGAACTCAAGTGTTGACCGTAGTTCCACTGGGTAGTGTATGTTGAAACAGTAGTAACTGCCAAACAGCAGACAGAAGGCAGGTACGAAAGAAGTGATGTGGTCGTTGACAACCTCTTGGTCGATGCTCAACATGAACATCCCAGCAGTAAAGCAGGATGACCCTAAAAAGATTAACAAGGCCAACAATAAAACAAATAAATAAACCTCAATAAAAAATTAGAGTGAGTGTGTGAAATGGCTACAAATTTACATTTTGTGTAATAACTTGTATCTTATGAACAGCCAATCACTGAGCTTCATTAAGATTCCTTGAGTTCCTTTATAATGTGCAAACAGTAAAAACACTGCAAACTTATACATGACTTGTCTTTGCTTGCCAATGTGAGCTTTGCATCTGTTGAATGGTGAGCGGGGCAGAGAACTCTCTACAGTGTTTTGAAGTTGGACTGCTGTAGCCATTTCACACATTCCTCACTCTATACTAATACAATTTTACTTGCTAAATTGGACATAACAAATGCCATTTCTACACTGAATTTAGCCATTGGTTGAGCTTGGTACCAGGCAAATTAATGGTCTGTATCCATAAACTGTACAACATTACCTGTAACAATGTAAGCCAATAGTAGAATAGGCTGTCAATACACCAGCAGATTTAGAGAGTTTGGTTACACTTTTTGGGCTTTACTTACCACACACAATAATGCAGGGTGTTGCTGGCAGCTTCTCCATCTGAACCTCTCTGGCTAGGCATGTCTTATCGACATAATGAAACAGGTTATCCTCTTTTTCACCAAAATGAGCCAGTAAAAGAAGTACCATCTCGATGACATCTCCTGGACAACCATCCAATTGGCCTCTCTCAGTCTGAAACTTGATAAAAACATCCAGAACCTGTTTGTGTTTTGGTGCATCAACAGTTTTAAAGAAACTTAAGAGGCGTCGACACTTCTTGTCCACGTTGGCATGGAAGCACTCCATTAGACTGACACCAGTAAGTTCTTGGAAGTGTACTACCATTCCAGATTCCTTGAACAAAAAGGGCCACTCTTGGGTTAGTTGCCTTATGCTGGTCCCCTTGTTGATGTCTTTACACTGTGTGTAAAAGGTGCATTGTACCAATTCTTTCACGTCGTCTGTACTGTAATTCATCTCTTCAAACATAGTCTTCATCTTTTCTTTTTTTTCTTGCTGACTATCCTCAGTCTCAGAGAGTGGCAAATATTTCAGCTCCCACTTTACACAGCCATATGTGTCTTGAACACTTGCTTTGTGCTCAGCTGGAATTTCCTCTGTGTCAGATCCATCTGAAACTGGCTTACGTTTTTTTATCTTTGATGTGTTGGGTCGTTTGACATTCTCAACTCGTGCCTGAAGTTGCTTGACCAGTGAATGATATCCAGATCCAACTACATCACCCTCAATTACATCTTGTAGCGATTTAGGATACTTGGCCACCATTCTTTTGCCTATCTCTGTAGTGTTGTGTTTGGTCGGGTTATTACACACCTTCATAATTTCAGAAACCACAATTCTAATCATCTCTCGTCGTAGCCGTGGACTAGGTCTTTTCTGTCTTTCCAGACTTTGCAGTAACTCTTCAGGGAGCTTTTGCCATGGTATTTGAAAACTGTCTGCCCAGTCTGGCTGAAAAGATGAACTGCCTCTTGGGGATGATGAGGTAGATGTGGTTGACAATGTTGAGGGAGAGGCAGAACGTGGAGTGGAGCATGCAGAAACTGGAGAGGGACATACCGAGGTTGGAGTTGGAGTGGCGGAATCTGTAACAGACATTTAAGCATTGAATAAGGTAATTTGCTGTTAAATTACTAACGTCTATGTCCTGGAGTGATCACAGTTTTTCACTGTTACACATTAACAGACTTACTGTTCTGCGCCCAGGAAACAACAAGTCTTCTGGCTTGTATTGGCTTCAGTGCTGGCAGCAAGTCTCCTTCTGTAATGTACTTCAGATCATCTGTGGTCTCTGTACCAAGTGCCTTCAATGTGTCTATAACTGAATTCAGAACTGCTTCAGGAAGATCAGGAAACACTGCAGTAATGGCACTGCTTATCTTCTGTATTTCTGATTCTGCCATATCTGTCAGATACACAAACACAAAAACACCTTTGTCCAACTGACATCTAAGTATCTACTGACAACACATTGTGCTTCAATGGGACTATCTGATATCCATTCTTCATGTAAGATGACAATGGCCACATGTCAATCAGGTCATTAATGTGTACACAATGCAATCTTCCACTTTCATTTTTCACAGAGTACATATGGTAGTGTGGAAGAAATTCCACTGAATATACTCTCATCAGAAAATGAAGTGCTGAACAATCTTTCACTACAATGAGAATGATTTCACCAAATTCTACTGAGTCGTCATTCCTAATGACAAAAAACTGTCCCTTCTTGTATGTTAATCCATTATACTGCACATCTCCAGAAATCTTTGCATTTATTTCAGTGAAGCCAAAGTGGCAGACTGCATCTTTAACTTGTTGACTGTAAAGCTCAGAGTAAAACGGTGAGCTGTTTTTTATTTGTAAGGATGGAGGACTCACTGAACCAGATGAAAGATAGGCTTGAAGCATCTGATGTCTTTCTGAAAGACTGAGACACAGATTTTTAAAGTTCTTCAAATGCCTTGCACATCTTTTAAAGTAACTATGTTTGCTCTCAAAGCGCATAGTCCATAATCGGATCAGTGGGCCAAATTTTAGAATCAATCCTGGATAGTGCCGTAAATAATGATGCTTTGGTCTCAAGTTGTTTTCTGGAAACAGTGACGTCCTTGAATCTAAATATTCTTGAATGAGGGCATCCAAGTAAGCAACTTGAGGCCTTGAAATTTTCTGAGCACAAACCAAATCAACAATGTCTTTCAGTTGTAGAGTTAACTGCCACACCTCATCTTGTGGATCCTGCACTCTGTCTCCAATTATTAGAGGCAACAGCCTTAGAAAATTCCAATTCTGTATAGCATGACCAGAAAGCCTAAGTGTTTTAGGACTGACCTCACATGGCTTGGAGGAAGCATCTGTGGATGAATATTTGAACTGTTTAATAGACCTGTTCAAAATGGAGTATGTGAACCATTTCTTTTTCTTCACAAAATACCTCAGGTAAAGTGCAACATCATAAGAGAGGACACCTTCAAAGAGGTCATGGCCAAGACAAGGGGGCAAACCAGGCAGACATACATCATAATGTTCCAAAGAATTAAAGACTGACCTGAACTTTATTCCTTGAACATCTGGCACATTTTCAGCCTCTAACTGATCAACTGCAGACTTGTAACTTTCAGTGGTGCGCTCTGGTCCACATGAAGTTGGGTTACCTTGAAATTCAGTTCGAGAATTTAGACAGTATCTGCAGAAATATTCTGAGGAACTGAAATTTTCTGTAAATCCACCAACACAATGAGAGCCCAAGTTGTCTCCAGCAATGCAGTAAAGAGTTCCCTTAACAACGGTTTCATCTGCCATTGTTATCCCTGTCTCCTCCAGGACTTTCAAATCAGACACCAACTTGGAAAAAACGTTGGCATGGCCAAATTCTTTAAAGTCCTTCTCTCTACACAGCAAAACCAGCTGCATGTGATCAACATTTGATCGAACATGGGGGGGCAAATTTAGTAGTAAGAAGTACACACCCAATATTTTGTGCTTCTTTTTTGCAGAACCCAAAGGGTTCACCACCTCAAATGCATCCTGGTATAAGACCAGTTTAAGACAAGTTGGATTTTCCTGAAAAAAGGTGTTGGATTTAAACACTTTACCATCTTGGCTGTCACAGAGAACATCTGGCACGGAAACATCATTACAATCTACTGACAAGAGCACCTGCCAAAAATTGGATTCTAGCATACTCTTCAAAGTGTTTAACACAGGAACATAATATGCAAATCTTTCTGTTCTGTTCTCATCTCTGCCTAAAAACATGCGCTTAGGTTCCACGTAATTAAACATTTTTTTAAAGCTCTGGGCTCTAGAGTATGCTGTTCTCATAGGTCCTGTGTGGCAAGCTGAGAACAAGTCAGATTCTTTCACTGTATCACAGATTTTTTCAATATCTTCATCTGATACTGACAAATCTTTCAGTAGCAAGTGTAATCTATTCAAAGTATAGGCCTGTCCCAATTCATGTATATTCTGAATCTCTTCAACAATGTTCTGAATAGTAGACGCTGGAATAAGATGCTGCCCCTGTAATTTTATGTAAAACATACACACATTTCTAAGAAACAAGTCACTGAAATTAGGTGCGTCCCCAAATGCTTCTTCTGCATGTGAAACACTGGCAGTTTCTTCTGCATGTGAAACACTGGCAGTTTCTTCTGCATGTGAAACACTGGCAGTTTCTTCTGCATGTGAAACACTGGCAGTTTCTTCTGCATGTGAAACACTGGCAGTTTCTTGGTGGGTAGCAACATTATGCTCACTTGTAGAAGGACATTCAATATTTGTATTTGTGAATGATTCACAAATCATATTTACAGAACAGTGTCTGTGTTTTCTAGACATGTGGGAAGTAAATGAAGATTTTACAGTGAACACAGTTTTGCAGCCTCTTACTGGGCAGCTCACAGCACGTCCCTCGACTAAGTGCTGCTTTAAGTGAGCAACCAATTCTTTGACTCCGTCACACTGACGTTCACAAAGTGAAACTGTGCATTTAAGTGATGCTAAAGCAATACCCTGGGCAACGGAGGACGTGGCATTATGTTGGCGATAGAAGTGAGATTTTAATGCTCCATATCCAGAAAACACCTGCTTACAACCACTTTCAACACACTTGAAAATGCACCGTGGTTCATTGCGATGGAGCTTGCAATGTAGAACATACGCTTTTAGAGACTGAAACAATGCTCCACAGATGCAACACGAATACATGTTCAAACAGGCATGTATCTAACACAAAACGAACGCATTATCATTGCAATGAGGACTGAAATATGCTGAAGCATGCTTGGAAACGGGAACTGCTCATTGTAAGCACCACTAAGCCGAGACAATTCACACTAGCTTCTGTAGCTACCTTATTTAGCTTGATAGTTCACTTTAGTTTGCTAGCTAGCTAACATGGTATATGCTCTGGAGATGTTAACACAGCTGGGACACAAACACCTGAACAGTATCGTTTATATCACACAGAAATGTTTACCTCGTTAAAACAGACTTGACATGAACTGCAGAGCTCCATCAAGCACACACAGACATGTTATTCGAGAGGAGACCAGCCACTGACTGCAGCGTGAAGGAGAGTTGTCGTAACGCTGATCCTCCCGCCTTCCAACAAAAAGAGCCAATCAGCTTGTTGCTTTTGCAGAGATCGGAGGAACCCCACCCCCCCTCCCCCCGGCTGTAAATATTTGCGCAGGCGCAGTAGCCATAACAAGCCGAAAAAATCAAGTTTTTTGTGCTTTTTTGGAGACAAACGCTACAAACTGTTCATAAGGATTTTAACAGATTTTACTAGTGATGTAAAATATGTTGTTCAAATGATAATTACACCTTCAGACTAGAGTATATTGGTCTCTCCCCATTCAAACAGATAGGAGGCTGGTCTTGTATGAGTAGAAAAAACACAGCAAAAGTGACTGCCGAAACCGAAAGCGCTTATTGGACGGCGCCCACATGAGGCGACTGTTAGTATTCAAAATCAGGCGCGCTTTCTCTCCACAGCCTGTATTACAATTTGAAATGCATGTTGATACATTTCCTTACAATTCACTTAATTTCAGCTTGGAAACTAAAACAAAATGCATTTAAAACATTTATTTTTTAAAAAGTGATGTTTCAAAAAACCAAACAGTGTGAAACCAGTCCCTATTGCTGCCCACAATCTATTTACATATGAAAGTGATCTCAGATCAGCAGGAATAGTCCATTCAACAAATTTGATTTGATGTTGACCAAAGTACAATGAAAGAAATTTACAAATTTAATACTTGCTTCTTCAAGATGCCATGAAACAGACAAAACATTCTATGGAAAACTTAAAAAAAGTTCATAAATTATTTTAATTATTTTAACATTGTACATTTTCCCACTGTGCGACTAATTAAAGGATTAACTTGTCTGTCTTATCTTAGCCCTTTCATGCATAGTGGTCACAGTATACCCATATTTGTTGTTTTGTGTCTAAGCTCATTTCTCTATGGGAAAAATGAACATTCTGTGGTAAAAAAAAAAAAAAAAAAGTGTTTTATTCTGTGTGCATTTTTCTCCAGAACACCACCGTATTCGCTCAATTATAAGATCGTTTTAAGAGTCGTAATGAGATTTTTGCTAACTCTATGCTAAATGCTAGTGCGCGCTGAAGCTAAGTTAGCAGGTTATTAAAACGGCTACAATCTGCTCATATCACGTTTTGGATAATTATTCTTCTTCAAAGATGATCAATAAAGTATTGAAGTATTATTAGTAAAAGTATTATAAGAGGTAAAACTATATATTTGCAGTGCAGACTCTGTTAGAGCTTCTAAAATGCAGATAATAAGAGAAAGCGAGCAGCTAGCTCAGTGATTCTCAGTCAGAACCAAAGATCTATCTAGCTAGATGAAAATAAGGGTCTAAAAACTTAACATGTTTTTTTTTTTCAATTTAAACCTATTACGAGGAAAAAGCTTAATGTGGCTTAATGTACTAAAACACCAAGTGTCTTTTTTCTTTTATTAAGGATCTTCTGCAGTGTAAATGACATTACGTCCCCGCTTGAGAATCCAGATAAACGCTAGCTTCTGCTGATAACTGCTTTTATGGTCCATGATAGTCAGAGAGGCTGAGAAGCTGCACATTCAGGAGGAAACATAATGCTACCCTGGTAAACAGGCTGGGTCGAGTAGCTTAGCCCTTGACCAGCAAAGCATATGACCAAATTTGAGTTTAATGGTTTAGATGGTCTGTTAGTATGACCCTGGTTGACCAGTTTGATTAGTGCTCATAACCATCTGATTCTCTAATTAAGCATGCTAATAGCACTGGGCTACACTGGTGAAGCAGGATACAGCACTTAAAGCTTGGTTCTGGAGTACCACTGTGCTGCTTGTGTCAGTGTTTCCTGCTGTAACACCCCTAGCAAGGGATTATTAATTGGATCAGATGTGCTGTAATTAAACAATAAACCTGTGGGCAGCATTGCTCCAGTACCAAGTTTGAGAACCACTGAGCTAGTCCATATGCACAACGGTCCAGTGCCAGAATGGATCTGTATGTGAGTTTAAATCATCACCCAAACCCGGAGTGGAGCTGGGCATAATCCACTGAACAAATGTCTGTTTGGGTGATGATTTAAACTCACATACACATCCATTCTGGCACTGGACCGTTGTGCCTTTGGCCAGATCCATTTATCTGATTTGGTGTTCTGGTCCAGATTTACTCACTGCTCACTTTCTGTTTAGTACATTAAACCGCATTAAGCCTTTTCCTTATAAAAGATTTAATGGGAAGAAAAGACTCTTCATCTTCATCTAGCTAGATAGAACCACTGAGCTAGCATCTTGCTTTCTCTTATCTGCATTTTTGAAGCTCTAACAGAGTCTACACTGCATGGCTAGAAACTTAAAGTGGGTTTTACCTCTTTGAATACTATATTGATCATCTATGAAGAAGGATAATAATCCAAAACATGATACGATCACAGTACAGCACAGCTGTACATTTAATAGTGCGCTATAGCTAAGCTCCAGTTCAGTGACATCAGTTCAGTGCGCGCTAGCATTTAGCTTAGCGTTAGCAAAATTCACATTATAACTATGAAACTATCTAATAATTCAACAGATCCAGTGATATTTGGGAGAAAAATGTACACCGAGTAAAACGTATAAGGTTCTGAGCACATTTATTTACCACAAAATTTTATAGAGACAAGTTTTTGAAAGCCCCATTAATTTTGCCCATAGAGAATTCAGCTTTGACACAGAACTCCAAATATGGGAATGCGAGGACTACAGAATGGCAATGACTTCAGTGGTCTATGGCTGAGGGATTTCTGTAAAATTCTTTTATAAAAATACACCTCAGGTAATAATTGTTCAACAGCCTTTAATTTTCCATTTTCCAAGTTTCCAAGTTTCGGTTTCCAGTCATTAGGTTGTTAAAGCAGTACTTGTGAACTGTCAAATAAATGCTGTGTACTGAATAAACACATGAATAGCTCTTAAATGATTACTTACAAAAATCTTATGAGACAGAAAACCATGTTGTCATAAATCAATAATTCAACGGTTAAAACATATTTTATTGATTTGCAATTTTTCTACGCATAATGGTTTCTGTATTGAACTGTGAAAAAAGCCTTGCAAAATATATATTACTTATTTTGAAAAAAGGGCAAAAAATCACAATGTTGACTGTTTTTTGTGACCTGCATATTAATGGTGAAAAGAATATTATTCATGACAAATAAATGTAGAAATTACAGTTTTAGCCGTTATCCAAATAATATGGAAATTTATTAATGGCTTGTATATTTAACAGTAAAAAAAAAAATATTATTCACAAACAATGAATAAAGAGATTACGGTTTTGCCTGTTGAGTAATAATACGGAAATGTAATAATGGCTTGTATATTTTACAGTAAAAACATGTATTATTCACAAAAAATAAATGTAGAAATTACGGTTTTGGCTGTTATCTAAATAATACGGAAATGTAATAATGGCTTGTATATTTAACAAAGAAAAAATGTATTATTCACAAAAAAATAATGTAGAAATTACGGTTTTACCATTTATCCAAAAAATACGGAAAATTTCTGTTATAAACACAGTGCAAGAGAATTTTACGTTGAAATAATGTATTTTTTCCAGAGAAAATGTGTAAAAATTAGTGTATTGGATGATATATGAATTTACGGTATTTTGTTGTTACCGAAACAGTATTTAGCCTTTTTAGCGTTTACAGTCTTTTACTGTCATGGTTTGACAGTTTTTCACCGTAAATTCTACGGACATTTTTTACAGTGACAGCTCTGGAAAAAAATAAGAGGCCCATTCAAAAAATAATGATGATATTTCAGCCATTTCCCATTTTCTGCAAATAAATCCTTTAAATGACAATATTTTCATTTGGAATTTGGGAGAAATGTTGTCTGTAGTTTATAGAATAAAACAACAATGTTAATTTTACTCAAATATAAACCTATGAATAGCAAAATCAGAGAAACTGATTCAGAAACTGAAGTGGTCTCTTATTTTTTTTTTCCAGCGCTGTATATAACAGTGAACAATATTTTAGCCAGTTATGCTAAATGACCCATGCTTTAATGACTGTGACTCCATACACAAGCAAAATGACTGTAGTAGGTGAAGACAATCATACTAGTGCATCACAAAAAATGTGAAAATCATTGAAACTTTACTGCATTTCAGTAATTCAGTTCAAAATGCGAAAATGTGAAACTCATATGTTATATAGATATATTAAACACAGAGTGATCTATTTTAAGTGTTAATTTCTTTTATTGTTGATGATTATGGCTTACAGCCAATGAAAAAAACCCAAAACTCAGCGTCTCAGAAAATGTTTATATTATATAAGACCAATTGGTACTTTTGGCAGTGTGGGCAGTGTGCCAAATCCTGCTAGAAAATGAAATCTGCCATGAAGTCTCCATGTCTCTCCAAACCATCACTGATTGCAAAAACTTCACACTAGACCTCAAGCAGTTTGGACTGTGTGTCTCTCTCTGTGTGATGGTCATCTCCAGTCTTAGAGAGACCTCTTTTATTTCACTAAGAACAAAAAAAACGTATTTTAGCGGAAGGACACCTTTAACTATCCTTTGGTCTGAATGGTTTGTGGTTCCAAAGTAATAAAGAATAGGTAAGAGTTAGGGAAGAGACCTGTTGCTGGCGCAGCCCATTTCTCCCTTTGCCTGTGGTCCGGTTAGGAGGGGGCGTCGGCCTATCTTAAGGGGGTCCCTCTTGAGCCGCCGGAGCCCCGCCTTTGTTTCCCCATTACCGAGGAGTCAGGGAAGTGTGAAAAGTAGGGCGCAGGTCGGGGCTCTTTGTCCCCCTTGGCCAAATGAAAAGTGACAGACACCGGCCCCCTCTCCGTGCCTGTTAATTCGCCTCCCCCCAGCCCCGAGCAGCCACCGGGACCCACTAATTGCACAGAGACACGCAGGAGCTCGGAGAGAGCAGACACATTATGTTATTAACGCTGGACAGGGCCCAACACCAGCCGTCTGAATGGAACACCCCCTGATCAGAGCAGTTCAAAGCCCAGGGGTCAAGCTCCAGCTGGACCAGGGCCCGGAGCTCTGGAGCTCTGGAGCCGAGAGCGGGTTAAGAAGTTAAAACAAAAACTGAGGGTATTGTGCCGAACTTTTCTAAAGACCAAGTCCAATCTGTCCAAGCAACCAGTACAAAAAGTAGACCTTAATACTTCCCAGTCCCAGAACTGTCTGCTCAACCACTAATCAACCACTTTTACTGTTTGGTCTCTGTAGGAATTTAGCTCGACGGATCAGTGAATAGGCTTGGAAGTCACAACTTCACCACTTTGTCTGGCTGTCCAGCTCTCCAGAGATCCTGAGATCCTGAGATTCATCCCTCAGCTCACCACCCAGCAGAACCAGACCACTTTACAGCCACGATGAAGACGATTGGGATCCTATTCACGCTTTTGGGAGCTTGCATCCTTCTGTCTCCTCAAGCTGAAGGTAAGAAACAAGCTAAAACTCTATGCAGTTCCTTTGATTTGACTTTTAGGACCCTTTCCTTGAGTCTCACATTTGTCTCAACCTATTGTGATGTTTTTTCAAGTGGCGTTTTACAAGTTATGTAAATATAAATAAAAACTAAAAAAAAAAGTACAATATTCAAAATGATTTAATCTTTATTTAATCTATATTTAATCTATATTTAAACTGTAAATATCTAAAAATATATTTACACACTTCCTGTCAAACGTTTTCGAACACCTATATTGCTTGGTAGTCCGGTAGCAGTGCTTCACAACCCAGACAAACTGTTTTTTATTTTGTTTTCGCATCTTATCAATGACTTTATTTTTACTGCACTTCTTCACCTTTCAGACCTCTAATTCTTCTCTTCACTGCTGAAACTGGGAAATGGCTGTTGCCATGTGGGTCAGCCAGACGTGACTCTTCTTCCTGTACCAGTTTCTTCTTTCCTCTTCCCCAGTTTCTCCAAAAGAGTCTTTTGAAGGTGTAGGAAACAGTAGTCAACAGTTTCTGTTCTAGCACTGCTTTACATGCAGATAAAAGCTTTGGTAATTCCCATTTTGCATTAATTTCTAAAGCTTAAATTATTTCTATTGCTACAGACCAGCTGTAAGTTAAAAAGCATCATGCAATTTTTATTATTAACACATTTTGTGCACTATAAGGAACACTTAAAGTCCTTTTTTACTTATGCACCACCAACTTAAACCCCCAGCGGCAGATCTGCCGAATTAAAAGAGAAACATGGTGACACCCCTGTTTCTTACTAGTGTTGCATAATGTGCTTTATAATCCGGTGCACATTATAATCCTGTGAAGCTTATGTAAGACAATAGACATTCAATGATAGTGTGCCTTATTATGTGGTGCGTCTTATAGTCAATTATTTATTTATTTTCTTTTTTAAAAGTACACAGTTTTTATTCCCAATTTTGCTTTCAAGCTAACTTTCGTAGTGTTATTCTGTATGAACCATACACTGTTTTGTAGTTGAGTTTCAGTTCTGTTACAGTTGTTGGAACTACTTTTTGGCGGAAGGCACAGTCCATATTAAAGCATATTCATTCTTAATTTCTTAAAGTTCTTTGATTTATTTTCTTTATTCATTTTGTAAAAAAAGAAACTGTTGTATAAAAGCAATAGAACACTCGAGGTCGTGTGTTATCACAAATAACATCACGGCTGTGACGATCTACGGCCGAATCACAGCCGTGATGTTATTCATGATAACACACTCCCTCTCGTGTTCTATTGCTTAAATGTAGTATATCGTCGAAAAAAAACATTAGCAATATAATTTTTTCTGATATATCGTGCAGCCCTTATTTGAAGTAGAAAAACATTGTATTTTGTTTGCTTTAAGAACTTCACAGTGAAGAATCTAGCCAAGTTCCTTATTTGAATGGTTTCCGAGAGATTGAATACTGACGGCTAATGCAAATGCAGTTGATACAGTGCAAAAAAAGCAAGCAAGTCTTTGCTCTTTAATTAATTTACATGCATTTGTCAGTGTTTTGACTGCTCTGCTTTACTGGGTGGTGGCCTTTCAAAAATCTGCATGTCAATGGCTGGGAATGCTTGACCCAATCATTGTACATTTACTGATGCATTAGAGAACAAAGACTGGAAGACTGGAGTTCTGTTGGTTTTTTTGGGGCTGAAATGTTCTTTTTTTCCATCCAATTTGAGTTAAAAGTCGAAACCTTGGCTGGTCAACCTCTTACCTCTCAAATAACTGGGCCGTATACAAATGCGCTGTCCCTCAGTGTGGGTTATCTGAAGGCGTTTGTTCTGCTACTTAATTCATCCATTCTTTGGAGAGCTCGGTCGTTGTAACGTGAGAATCCACATCTTTCAGCTCACAGTGCTTAAGGTGTGAATGGCCCTTTGCTAGCACAAAAAGAAACGATTGGCTGAGCACAGTGGAGCAGTTTGGAGATGGATTGGATGGGCCTGGAGCTTTGTATGCATGTGTGTGAGTGTGTGAGTGTGTGATTAGATATTTAGATTGGAAGTTTGCTTGAATACTGTATTAAAATTTGATTGATTAAGATCTTTGTTGTTGGAAGGTTGGTGTTGGGCTGATGGACTGATATCTGTAAATTTAAGGATTTAGGTAAAAGTGAATTGGCTCAGTTATGTTTCGTTTTACAAGCTATGTGTAGGGCTGGACGATATATATAAAAACTCATATCTCTATATGCGTAAAAAGTTGTAGTATACGATACTATTCAGTCTTTAAAACTATGCTGTTATGGTTTTTCTTCAAACACCAAAAACACAGTATGTTCTATATTTAAACTGTAAATATCTAAAAATATATTTGTACACTTTCTGTTTTTAGCATCTTATCAATGACTTTATTTTTACTGCACTTCTTCACCTGTCAGATCTTTAATTCTTCTCTTCACTGCTGAAACTGGGAAACGGCTGTTGCCATGTGGGTCAGCCAGACGTGACTCTTCTTCCTTTACCAGTTTCTTTTTTTCTTCTTCTCCAGTTTCTCCAAAAGAGTCTTTTTAAGATGTAGGAAACAGTATTCAACAGTTTCTGTTCTAGCACTGCTTTACATACAGATAAAAGCTTTGGTAATTCCCATTTTTGCATCAATTTCTAAGACTCAAATTATTTTTATTGCTACAGACCAGCTGTAAGTAAAAAAGCATCATGTCATTTTTATTATTAACGTATTTTTTGCACTGTAAGGCACACTTAAAGTCCTTTTTTACCTAGGCACCACCAACTTAACTTTTAGGTAAAAGTGAATTGGCTCAGTTATGTTTCTACAGATAAAGCATGTGACCACCAACAGCAGATTTACTGAGCTTATTACTTGCTTTTAGTTGCTTTTACTTACAGTGTACTGCAGATTAGGGCTAAATAACCTACTGGTTATTTTTTAATTTATCATTCTATTGTTTATTTTCTTAATAAATTAATTAACCTATCAGTGTGAGTGCTTGATTAAAAAATAGAGCTTTCAACGCTAATGTGTTAACGCATTCAATTAATTTGAGATTTCTTGAGAATTAATCCTGTGAAAAAGTTTAGAGTTTAGAAATTTATAGGGCTGGGTATCGTTTTGAAATGTTCAAAATCACTACCGATACGGTACTTTAAATTCGGTACGATACCCAAACGATTGTAGCCAAAAAAATACAAAAACAATAATTATTTTTACACACCAAATTTATATAACAGCCAACATGAGTAATCTCATTCTCCTACTGTCACCATTAGAGACTCCATCTTTCTCAAAATTAAAACTCATATCTCAATATGCATAAAAAGTTGTAGTATACGATACTATTCAGTCTTTAAAACTATGCTGTTATGGTTTTTCTTTGCAAACACCAAAAACACAGTATGTTCTATATTTAAACTGTAAATATCTCAAAATATATTTGTACACTTTCTGTTTTTAGCATCTTATCAATGACTTTATTTTTACTGCACTTCTTCACCTGTCAGACCTTAAGTAAGCATGTTTGTGGCGCTTTATTAAGAGCAAAAATCATTGCTTGTGCTTAAACTACAAATATTTTTCCTACACATATTTCTTAATGCATTTCAATTTAAGAGTTGTTTTTTTTAAATAATAGCATTACATTTACAATATTAAATTAATTAATTAAATTAACATTATTATAATCATGATTTTTTTTAATGCTGTTAGTTTCTTGTATTTTGAGAGGGGGACCAGTGTGGTGTGGTTTAGATCTGGCAGACTGGAACTGATATAGTAAAAATACTATATTATAATATCTCAGAAGAGAGAGAGGAAGAGAAACCTTCGGTGAGTCAGTACCTTTGTGTCATCATACCTAGCACTAGGGCTGAACGATTTTGGAAAATAATCTAATTGCAATTTTTTATCTATAAATTGCGATTGCGATTTAAAATGCAATTTTTTTTTGTCTTCTCAAGTATTTTTCAACAACAGAAGCAATAAATCAATCTGTTTAATAATAAACAATGTCAGATTTATTTAAAGCACAGATAACAATAAAGCAAAAAAATCTATGCTTTTCCTTTTCATCATTTGTTTTTTTTTTAATAGAAAAATAAATAGATAAATAGCTTTTCCTTTTCACCATTTTTTTTTTAATTAGGAAAAACAATAGATATACAAAATTTAACTTACTGCTCTCCAGCTAGTAACATCATGAAAAATTAAAGTGCAAAAAAACATAAAGAGAATCTGCTTTAACCAACTCGTTATTTTCTGTATTTGAAGATGCAGCACTGGTCGTTGGCATTTTAGCCTTGCAAATACCACACAAGGCTTTGTGGTGTTTTTTTAAATGCTGAAAAAGGTTTGTAGTGTTACCTCGCGTCGTAGCAACAGTAGCAAGGCACGTTTAGCACAGTACCTGACGTTGAGCAGCATCTTCTTTTTTAAAGCCAAAGTAATTCTACACAACTGATGTGTTCCTTCGAGCCTGAAGCCATTGTGCAACAAGGGCGTGTTCACACCTGTAGTTTGTTTCTAATGAGTTCGTTTACTTGGAGCGTTTTCTCGCTCTGTTCGGTCTGGTTTCCCATAGGCATAAATGTAAACGCACCAAAATGCGCATCAATAAACCACGCGAGCAGCCTGTGTCCTCTGATTGGTCAGAGCTGTCTGACACGGGAGTACATTAAATATAAATATACGAAAAAAGTAAATACAGCGAGAAGATTTTGTGTTCCAGCGCAAATATCTGTGCTTTAACACTGAATGCTGAAACACTGCACTTTCAAACACAGTGTTTCTGCATGCAGCGCAGATTTATACATAATAAACAGAGTCACGCGGCTGTGAGCAGTGAACGCAGCGCAGATTTATACATAATAAACAGAGTTACGCGACTGTGAGCAGTGAATGCAGCGCAGATTTATACATAATAAACAGAGTTATGCGACTGTGAGCAGTGAATGCAGCGCAGATTTATACATAATAAACAGAGCACTGAATGCAGCGCGTGCATGGACACAGTGTTGATGTTCACAGCTGTGGTAATTAGCTTTATCTAGCTAATATATTAGTTTAAACTATGCTTGCTTTTTTAGCAGTTTAGCTCAAATAAATGGCTTATATTTAATAGCTGGATCCGATCGAGACCGGATCACGTTCTCACCACAAGCGAACCGCTCCAGAGTTCGTTTGGTACTGGACCGAGATCACCTCCTCTAGCTGGTCTCGGTCCGGTTCTTTTGATCCGCACCCCAGTGCGATTACTGTTTGTACACCTGCTCAATCGAACCGCACTAAAGTTACAAACGGACCAGAGTTCATTTTAACCGGACCAAATAGTGCTGGTGTGAAAACGCCCTAAAGTGCGCTGTGTTGGCTTCACTTCTCCACCTCCCTGCCTTCTGCTCGGGTATGCTCCGCTCGTCCTCGGCTTGGCTCGCTCCCAAGTCACGTGACCAGTCAAATCGCAGCCAGTGCGGTTAGAGAATCGCGTTTTAAAATATCGCGAGATTATCGCAAATGCAATTAATCGTTCAGCCCTACCTAGCACTAGTGATGTATTAGCAAAGTAATCACAGAGTTTAGGTTACTTTTTTATTTGTCCTAAAACTGAGACTTAGTTCAATCAGGTTAATCTGAGCTAAAGGCTAAAGCTGTTGTTTCCATGTGGGTCAGCCAGACGTGACTCTTCCTGTATCAGTTTTCTCCAGTTTCCAAGAGTCTTTATTTGAAGGTGTAGGAAACAGTACTCACCGCTCTCTGGCTTCATCTGTAATTTCTCTAAAGAAAGGAACTTCTACTTTTAATATTTACAGAGTTCTCTGTGTTTTTCTCTGTCTTTTTCTAGTTATTATGATGATGAAAGTGTGAATGTGCTGCTGTGTGTAAGTGTGTAAACGCTGCAGTAGAGAGATCATATGTTCCATTATTGCCTTTCTGCTTTTTAATTTTTTTTAAAAACTTTTTTATTTACGTTGGGGGGAAAAGGTGATTACAACAACAGAAGAAAAACAGAGAAGGAGAGTAAAAAGCATTACATATACATTATATACAATACACTACATAAGATTCCTGATAAGACCAATAACTGAAGACCAGTTTCTTGTTGATTTCTGTTGTTTCTCTGATGCACGTTGGAATCTAGCACAGGATTTTTCATGAATAACAATATATACTACATTCCACATCCAGGCAACACATAAGGGAAGAGCAGGATTAAACCAATCTTGGAGAATTGTCTTTTTTGCTGCTGTTAAAGCAGCGAGAAGAAGTCTGCGATGAGAAAGCTGGAGCTGCAGTATAGAAATCCTCGTTGAGAAGAAAGAAGTGTTTAGAAAGAAGTGTTTAGTGAGATTCCACATTTTTAAAATACTTTTCTTAACTGCTAACTAGGGGTGTGACGAGATCTCGTGGCCCGAGATCTGTCGTGATTAAAACAGACAATATTTCTCGTCAGGCTTAAACCTGTCTCGCGGGGCAAAAAAACAGTTAAGTGTGGACTTTTTAAGAGGGATCTGGCAACGCAGTAGCGATAGCGATAGAGTATGATGGCTGAGCAGTGAGAGCAGCTCTCAGCAGAAGAGGGAAATTCGGGCATTGTATAGAAGATGCTTCTGCTACTTTTAAGTTGGATGTCTGGCTGCATTTTGGCTCCAGTGGAAACAATAAACGGTAACAGAGTGACCAACAAGACACAAACCATATATAAATACTGTAAGTAAATCCTACACCTGACTGTTTCATAGACAGCTGTACTAATCCCTTAGCTCTGTACTGTATTTAAAAACATGTTCTGTCTCTGTTTCACTTCAAGCATAGTCTTAATATGACTGGTTATGGTTATGAATAGTTAAATTACAAGAGATTTAGGAGAAAAAAACACAAACCATAGTCTTAATATGACTGGTTGTGGTTTGCACTTATTGTTTGCACTATATAAAACCTAGAAAAGTTTTATTTTTATATTTTATTGTTATTTCTATTTCTTGTAGAATCAATGTGTGAGAGAAACCAGTCTGTTAAGTTTGAGTTATATGATTTTGTCAAATAAAACTCTAGTTTTTAAGCCATTTTTCATTTTTGACGTTTTCTATAAAATTTTATTTTTAAATCTCGCCTCGTCTCGTTCTCGTGAACCCAGTATCGTGTCTCGTCTCGTCTCGCGATATTAGTGTCTCGTCACACCCCTACTGCTAACTTTTGTACAATTTAGATTCAAAAATTGACAAAAAATGTAACTTTTGACTGGTAGTGTATTTCCATAATCTGCTAATTAAATGAAATAAACAGAACCAATGGAAAATGACCTGTATTTGTTATTTTTAGGACAGTAGTCAGTTCTTAACGTTACTTAACTGCGTTTTTAGTATCTACTCAGCAGCTCCTCACTGCTGTACCCAGATCACTCTGCCTGTTTGTGTTTATGTTCTGAGAGGTCACTTCTTCATCAAGCTCGTCTATTTTCGGCTACAACTTCTCAGGCTCTTAAACAGCGGCTATTCTTAGCAGCAGTAAAACCATGGGAGAGAGCCACTTCCTGTGCCAGGGGCTACAATTATGACCTCCTGAGCCTGATAGGGAAAGCCGATTGGACGAGGATTAAACTGTTCTCAGCTTAAAAGTTGATATTTATTCTTTTATTCTAAGATTATCACAAGCTTAGTAGATAGGAATTGTTTTAAATGGACCTTATTTCTCTTATAATGTTTTAGATCCATCTCATAAAGATTTAAAAATGCTACAGACAGTAAACACATTTGGTATTTTGTATTTTTGGTCATTCTTCAGTTGTCAAATTTCATATAAAAGATAAAAGATTACTAAACTTGGAACTTGGAATCGGAACCGTTGGTATTAATTATTGGATGAGGAGAATTATTTATTAATTATTGAATAAAGCCAATTTTGCATTGGATGATGTTGCAGAAATGTTAATGTATGTTTGTTGGGAATATTGGTGTGTCAGAAAATAGAGAAATTACTGTTTTAATAACACACAGTGGTATTTGCAGATTTGGGCTTTAAGCTTTAGCTATAGCATTATTAGCATTAGCATTATAGGCCTGATGTCATAATTACATTATCAAATTATTATACAATAATTAAATATTCCCATGATCATTTTAGCTGACCTTGATATTGCCTGTTGTGTTTATTTGTATGTATTTTAGCAGATATGTTCATTTTAACCAGTCAAGCTGTTCTATTCTATTCTTCTAAAAATATCACAGCATTTTTCAAGATTCTGAGATTTCACTGTATATCATGGTATTTTGATTATTATATATTTATTTATTTATATATATATGTTTTTGCATATATATATATATATTTTTTTTATATAGGTTTTTTTTTATATAGGTTTGTGACTTACTCTACTGTCAGGAATACATATAATCTAAAACAGTAAGGCATTAAATTAAGACTTTAATATTAAAATTACAATGTTATTATTGAAGCCATTAGAGGCATTAAAGTATTTAAGTCGATCCAGTTAACAAATACATTCAGTTTAGTATGCATTAATATTATCCTTCAAGCTACAATATTAATATATTTAAAATAGATATAGTTACTGCTCTTGAAGTTTTTTTGTACCACGTATCCAGAGTTTTATTAAGTTTTATCTCTTGTGCTGAATAAATGATCCCAGTACCCAGGACCGATTCTGGGCTCCTTTGGAGGACAAGAGGAACTGTTTTTTTTTACTCAGATAAAAACACTCATACAGTGAGTAACAGCAACAGGAGCTCCTCATATAAAGTGCTGTTCTCATTTTTCTCCAGGCAGGACAGAGCGAGATGAGAGTTTGGCTCCACAGAGCTGAGCTGCTATTACTTCAGTGTGTTAGCTTGTTATGCTAACTGGCTAGTGTTAGTTAGTGAGCTGAGCCAGTATGCTATTCTGGCGGTGCTGTTCTACACAGCGCCTCTAGCGGTATGGCGGTATGAGAAAAAAATCCTTTTAACAACTTTTTCCAAGCTGATTTCTGTAAGTTCTGAGATTTGGGGGATATAGGGCCCTCTCTGGTTAGAATAGGTAATTTAGCAAAGAGCATGCGGAAGAATCATTTTAAATTGGGTGGGTGTGATGCGGTCTCCTTTCAGAGTGGATAAATCTGATTCCAGGTTATGTTCAGTCAGAGAGAGAGAGAGAGAGAGAGAGATAGACAGAGAGAGAGAGCGCTCAGTCAGAAACATCACTCCTTCGTTTCTTTGGTTTTACTATGAGTGAATGAGCTACTGAGCTCTGAGTTTCCTCTTCTGAAGTCTCCATTGCTCCACCAGCTGCTCGCATTCAGTAAAACTGAGCCAGATCCTCTTTTAAAGGCTGTACGTGTGATGTAATTCCGGAAGGACGCGTGATGTGGCCAAAAGAAGAAGAACTCCCGCGAAAAGTGAGTCGACACCCCAGTTTTTAGAATGAATATACAGTATTAGGCTTAGCAGGGATGGTGGTTTCAGCCCACTGGTACCATTAAACACAATATTTTATCCATATTCTTCTATGTAACAGACTGCCACTTTAAAATAAAAAAATATAAAGTTATAAAGTTTATTGCAAAACATTTCTGGGCGAATATATTGTCTATAAACCAAACAAAACCGTGTCAGGCATAAACGTAGCTGTTGTTTAGGAGATTGGTGTTTCCCATGATGGAGCTGCTGGAGTTATTTCGGTTGAGCGTCACTGTGTCCAAATTTCACTGTGGCATCTTTAACCCCGTGCCCGGAGTCACAGCCAGCCTGTGAGCACAGCTATCCTCCTAAAATACGTCCTCACTGCTGCTATTTCCATCTCTGCTCTGAGACGACTGCAGAAACGGATGCTGAATGCCGCTCCTCCTCGCTCGTAAAAAACGGCCAGAGCCATTAAAACAAAGGACAACCGCCGCCGGTCACTGCAAAGGTTCACTATAACAGAACGAGGGAGCAGAGCGCGGGTTACCAACCGCGGCTGCTGACCGTTCATTAGCGTGTTTTTGTGTTTAGCTGTGTTTGGTAGAGGCTGAGGCTCGCTGAAATGCCAATATCGCCCAACACATTCTCACCAAACGCATTCTCTCAGTCAGTTTCCATACAGAGCTGCACCTTGGGGCTCAGAGTCTTCTAATAGTTACTGTACTGGGCTGCTTGGTAGACTCTTGAGGGGGCTATCTAGTTAGTGGCTACAGACAATGTATTAACAGGCAGTTGCTGATTGCTTATTTAGACAAAACAATCACCCAATATTAATACATAGACCCATAGACCATTGATATTTCCATCTCTAGGACAAATTTTTGTGTTTTTTCAATTCACACTTCATTAATCAATTTATCCAGGACAGGTTATGCTCTCTTTTAGGGATGCACCAATATGGAAATTCTAGGCCGATGCCGATATCTGATATTACACATGTATGCTGATGTCTGCCAATATGCACTTTTAATAACTTACAGAGAGACAAAAAACATCCTATTATATCTACATAAGCACTTCTTGGTAATTTTGTAGCGTACAACAAATATATATATATATATATATATATATATATATATATATATATATATATATATATATATATATATTTTTTTTTTTTTTTTTTTTTTTTTTGCAGATTCTTAAATAAAAAAAAACAGTTATTGTCTGATGGCAATATAATTCCGATGTCATCATGCATCCCTTTACTAAACTTGTACTGGACGTACTGATGACTTTTGTACGATTTATTTTTATGTATTGTGATCACGTTTCGTGTTTTGGCACAGTATAGTTGACTAAAACTATTATATAAATATATAATATATGTGTATAGCTCTCGAAAGGACTATGAGACCACTTCAATTTTTTCTTTGAAATTGAAAACCTCTGAATTATAATCAAGAGGAAGATGGATGATCACAAGCCATCAAACCAAACTGAACTGCTTGAATTTTTGCACCAGGAGTAAAGCAGCATAAAGTTATCAGAAAGCAGTGTGTAAGACTGGTGGAGGAGAACATGATGCCAAGATGCATGAAAAAAACTGTGATTAAAAACCAGGGTTATTCCACCAAATATTGATTTCTGAACTCTTAAAACTTTATGAGTATAAACTTGTTTTGTTTGCTTTATTTGAGGTCTGAAAACTCTGCATCTTTTTTTTGTTATTTCAGCCATTTCTCATTTTCTGCAAATAAATGCTCTAAATGACAATATCTTTATTTGGAATTTGGGAGAAATGTTGTCTGTAGTTTATAGAATTCAATTTATTCTGATTCAGAAACTGACTGGTCTCTACAGGGATGCTAACTGTGGTGTATTAAACAGTTCCTTCTTCCTCAGCCCCTCGTTCGTGTGGCAGGTGGGCCGGCGGGCCGTACTACAGGAAGCTTGTTGAGTCTATTGTTGGTGCTCTGCGTTTCCCCAGCACTTTAGCTATTTCCTGTATTACAGAGCCTGATGGTCATTACCCTCCACTGAACACCCTAAATACTTGTTGCTCTCCGGAAACGATAGTCCAACGCTGACTGAGAGGAATAACCCAGGCCTGTGTGTGTGTGTGTGTGTGTGTGTGTGTGTGTGTGTGTGTGTGTGTGTGTGTGTCGTACAGCAGTAGGAAAGGAAATCATCATTACTGAATAGAAAGCTTTATTAATAATTACGATATTCTGTGTGTTTGTTGGCCTATTGGTTTCCTTCTACTGGATAAGCTGGCTCTGCAGGAGAGGAGATATGTGTACTGCCCTTTGTTCCATTTGCATTTGGGGTGTCCAATATGGAATAGATATAATGTAGAATAGAGTAAAACTACTGTCAAAGCAGTGCTGTGTATTTGTGGTTTAGGGTTGTGAAGGTGTTGTAGCAGTGTTGTGAAGGTGTTGTAGTAGTGTTGTGGAGGTGTTGTAGCAGTGTTGTGAAGGTGTTGTAGTAGTGCTGTGAAGGTGTTGTAGTAGTGTTGTGGAGGTGTTGTAGTAGTGTTGTGAAGGTGTTGTAGTAGTGCTGTGAAGGTGTTGTAGTAGTGTTGTGGAGGTGTTGTAGCAGTGTTGTGAAGGTGTTGTAGCAGTGTTGTGAAGGTGTTGTAGCAGTGTTGTGAAGGTGTTGTAGTAGTGCTGTGAAGGTGTTGTAGTAGTGTTGTGGAGGTGTTGTAGCAGTGTTGTGAAGGTGTTGTAGCAGTGTTGTGAAGGTGTTGTAGTAGTGCTGTGAAGGTGTTGTAGCAGTGTTGTGAAGGTGTTGTAGCAGTGTTGTGGAGGTGTTGTAGCAGTGTTGTGGAGGTGTTGTAGCAGTGTTGTGAAGGTGTTGTAGCAGTGTTGTGAAGGTGTTGTAGTAGTGTTGTGAAGGTGTTGTAGCAGTGTTGTGGAGGTGTTTTAGCAGTGTTGTGAAGGTGTTGTAGTAGTGTTGTGGAGGTGTTGTAGCAGTGTTGTGAAGGTGTTGTAGCAGTGTTGTGAAGGTGTTGTAGTAGTGTTGTGAAGGTGTTGTAGCAGTGTTGTGAAGGTGTTGTAGTAGTGTTGTGGAGGTGTTGTAGCAGTGTTGTGAAGGTGTTTTAGCAGTGTTGTGAAGGTGTTGTAGTAGTGTTGTGAAGGTGTTGTAGCAGTGTTGTGGAGGTGTTGTAGCAGTGTTGTGAAGGTGTTTTAGCAGTGTTGTGAAGGTGTTGTAGTAGTGTTGTGAAGGTGTTGTAGCAGTGTTGTGAAGGTGTTTTAGCAGTGTTGTGAAGGTGTTGTAGTAGTGTTGTGGAGGTGTTGTAGCAGTGTTGTGAAGGTGTTGTAGTAGTGTTGTGGAGGTGTTGTAGTAGTGTTGTGGAGGTGTTGTAGTAGTGCTGTGAAGGTGTTGTAGCAGTGTTGTGAAGGTGTTGTAGTAGTGCTGTGAAGGTGTTGTAGCAGTGTTGTGAAGGTGTTGTAGTAGTGCTGTGAAGGTGTTGTAGTAGTGTTGTGAAGGTGTTGTAGTAGTGTTGTGGAGGTGTTGTAGCAGTGTTGTGGAGGTGTTGTAGTAGTGCTGTGAAGGTGTTGTAGCAGTGTTGTGAAGGTGTTGTAGTAGTGTTGTGGAGGTGTTGTAGTAGTGTTGTGGAGGTGTTGTAGCAGTGTTGTGAAGGTGTTGTAGCAGTGTTGTGGAGGTGTTGTAGCAGTGTTGTGAAGGTGTTGTAGCAGTGTTGTGAAGGTGTTGTAGCAGTGTTGTGAAGGTGTTGTAGTAGTGCTGTGAAGGTGTTGTAGTAGTGCTGTGAAGGTGTTGTAGCAGTGTTGTGAAGGTGTTGTAGTAGTGTTGTGGAGGTGTTGTAGCAGTGTTGTGAAGGTGTTGTAGCAGTGTTGTGAAGGTGTTGTAGCAGTGTTGTGAAGGTGTTGTAGTAGTGCTGTGAAGGTGTTGTAGCAGTGTTGTGAAGGTGTTGTAGTAATGCTGTGAAGGTGTTGTAGTAGTGCTGTGGAGGTGTTGTAGCAGTGTTGTGGGGGTGTTGTAGCAGTGTTGTGAAGGTGTTGTAGTAGTTTTGTGGAGGTGTTGTAGCAGTGTTGTGAAGGTGTTGTAGTAGTGCTGTGAAGGTGTTGTAGTAGTGCTGTGAAGGTGTTGTAGCAGTGTTGTGAAGGTGTTGTAGTAGTGTTGTGGAGGTGTTGTAGCAGTGTTGTGAAGGTGTTGTAGTAGTGTTGTGGAGGTGTTGTAGTAGTGCTGTGAAGGTGTTGTAGCAGTGTTGTGAAGGTGTTGTAGTAGTGTTGTGGAGGTGTTGTAGTAGTGCTGTGAAGGTGTTGTAGTAGTGCTGTGAAGGTGTTGTAGCAGTGTTGTGAAGGTGTTGTAGTAGTGTTGTGGAGGTGTTGTAGTAGTGCTGTGAAGGTGTTGTAGTAGTGCTGTGAAGGTGTTGTAGCAGTGTTGTGAAGGTGTTGTAGTAGTGCTGTGAAGGTGTTGTAGTAGTGCTGTGAAGGTGTTGTAGTAGTGCTGTGAAGGTGTTGTGGAAGAACAGTGGTGTGTATGTGTGAATGAGGGTTGTAAAGGCGTAGTGGCTGTTTTTTTGCAGTGTTGTGGTGTGTATGTATGGATCAGGGTTTTGGAGATGTTGTCACGGTATTGCGGAGATGTTGTAGCTGTGTTGTGAAGGTGTTGTGAAGGTGTTGTGGAGGCGTTGTGGAGGAACAGTGGTGTAAAGTGGTTTTGTAGCAGTATTATGGAGTTTTATGTCATGTGCATGTGTGGATTAGTGTTGTTGTGGTGTTGCCACGGTATTGTAGAGGTGTTTTAGTGGTGTTGTGGAGGAACAGTGGTGTGTATGTGTGGATCAGGGTTGTGGAGGTGTTGTGGCAATGTTTTTGTGGTGTTGTGGTGGGTATGTGTAGACCGGTGTTGTGGTGGTGTTGTCCTGGTATGGTGGAAGTATTGTGGTGGAAAAGTGTGGATCAGGGTTGTGGAGGTGTTGTGGATGTCTTGCAGTGTTTTCGTGGTGTTATGGTGGGTATGTATATCAGGGTTGTGGGGGTGTTGTGGAGGTGTTTTCATAGTGTTGCCGCGGAGTTGTGGAGGTGTTGCCATGGTGTTGTGAAAGTGTTGTCATGGTATTTTGGAGGTGTCTCAGAGCCAATTAAAAAGCTGCTGTAATAAAGCCATAAGGTTTTATGGGTCTGTCTCGGGCGGGCTCTTGTTTTCCACATGTTCTCTCCTTTTTTCTTTCCCTCTGTTTCCTTTTAACAAGCTGGTCTTCTTAAAGCGAGGGATTATTAAGTGTTAAAGTTTTCCTCTGAAATCTGATCCCCTGTTGTGAAGCATGTGATCATTACAGCACTACCCCGTCTATTATTATATAAAGCTGTGTTAGTCTTAATTATCTGCTATTAGAACACAGCCTGGTATTATTTATTCATGGTCTTTCAGGCGCACTATAGTGTGCTACTTCTTACAGAGAAATAACCTGTCAGTTATCCTACTTTTTGGACTATATACACTTATCTATTTTGTATTTGTCTTGCTATTTACCCTGTAGCTTTTTTTTTTTTGCATCATTGTCTGTACAAAGGTTTGTCTGTTATTGTTGCACTGGATAAAATATTGGTGCCGGTCATTTGTATGTCAGTAGGAGGACGATATACTCTCCAAAAAGGTATTGTAGAGCTGGGCAATATGATACTGTTTTATAATTTCATGATCATTTTGTTATTGTTGGTTCAAATCCAGGTAATGCAGCTTACCATCAGCTGCCAGAGCCCTGAGAGAGCACAACTGGCCTTGCTCTCTCTGGGTGGGTAGGTACAGTAGATGGTGCTCTTTCCCCTCATCTCTCCTAGGGTGATGTGGATCAGCACAAGGCTGCGTCTGTGAGCTGATGTATCAGAACCGAGATACTGAGCTTTCCACTGAGCGTTAGCACTGTGATGCTACTCGGTAATGATGCATCAGCAGCAGCTCAAAAAGACACAGAGTCTGACTTCACATGTGTCGGAGGAGGCATGTGCTAGTCTTCACCCTCCTTGTGTTGTGGCATTTATTATTATTTATTTATTACGTTCATTGATACTGTGCCTTAGTGCTGGGTGATTTTCACAATTAATTCGGTAAACTCGAATTACAGTTTTAATGCATTTTTTTTACGATGGAGTAATCGTGATTTTACATACAGACCTTTTATCTTTTTAATCTAAAATATCCAAAAACGCTACTCATTTCTGAAGTGTTTACCCGTTTTACCTGGGTTACCGGCGCCTCCCACAGAATAACGCGTGTATATTTTTACTCCGCTCAATAAATCCTACCATTTCTAAAGACTGCAGTGTCATCTCTCCAGTGAGGATCCATGATTAATGGTAAAAAAAAAGTTTCTCCTACAATTAGGAGGGAGGAAAAAAATAAGGTGGTAAAAAATGTATTATAATCGAAAATACATTTTTTAGAGAACAAAATGAAGATTATTTTTTAGGCCATAGTTGCCCAGCACTAGTGTGCCTTAAAATCCGGAGTGCCTTATATTCTGAAAAATACAGAAATTAGGAGGGAGAAAAAAATATATATAATCGAAAATATGTTTTTTGTGTTAAAAAAAATCGAATATCATTTTTTAGGTCATAATCGCCCAGCATTGTGTGCCTTATAATCCAGAGTGCCTTATATTCTGAAAAATACGGTAATTATGAGGGAAGAATAAATTAAGGTGGGAAAAATGTATTATAATCAAAAATCGAAGATTATTTTTTAGGCCAAAATCGACCAGCGCTAGTGTGACTTATAATCCGGAGTTCCTTATATTCTGAAAAATATGGTAATTATATATTATGCATACCTATGTAGAATGCTCAGTAACCTGCTGACAAAATGTAATCTGTCCTTCCTCTCCTGTACGAAAGATACGAGCTTGTTTCAGATGTTACTCTGATGGGTTTAATGGATACTCTGGGATATCCTGTGGCTGTTCTCCACGCTGCTCTACCTTAGACGCTGAGGCGCTGTCTGAATCAGCCCTGCCATGATTATAGACTCACACACTCGCTGAGTTATTGCATCATTTCCTGTTCAAACATTCCTGCAGCTCTGAGAAAGTCAGGGCACTTCTGAAAGCTTCCATACTGCTGTAGAGCAGATTTACTGTCTACACATTTCTCCTTTTAACCTTTTAAACTCTGTAGAGCTGCTGGCTGATCCAGAGCTGCTACCCTCTCTCCTGAGAACTTCTTCAGATCTTCAGAAATAAAGAATAACTGAGAACCGAAGCATAACTCTACAGTTTTAGGTTGTTTTTATGTAAGTATATTGAATTATAATAATTATATAGGAAAGCACTGCCTAGTTAGTGTAGGATTGCACATCATTTCTTAAATTCCCTCAAATTTAACATGTAAAATAATGAACATTATTAAAGCACCCATTCAAGGTTTTAATTTTTTTATTTTTTTTTCTACATAGTAAATGAATAATGAAGTGATTCAGACTATGAAGGAAAACATAAGGAATCATGTAGTAACTAAAAAAAGTGTTAATGTTAACTAATGTTTGGTAAACAAGTAACAGCTGTTCTTATTGTCATTTGCTGATACAGTATGCTGCAGCTTTTATACAGTCATTTATAAATATTTATTAACTAAATATTAGTTATAAATATAATTGGCTCTGATATTTAACTAATATAATATTATATATTTTACATTTATAATTATTTCTAAGGGCGATACTGGGTTCACGAGAACGAGACGAGACGAGACGAGATTTAAAAATAACATTTTTAAGAAAACGTCAAAAATGAAAAATGGCTTGAAAACTAAAGTTTTATTTGACAAAATCATATAACTCAAACTTAACAGACTGGTTTCTCTCACACATTGATTCTATAAGGAATAGAAATAAGAATAAAAAATAAAAATAAAACTTTTCTAGGTCTTATATAGTGCAAACAATAAGTGCAAACCACAACCAGTCATATTAAGACTATGGTTTGTGTTTTTTTCTCCTAAATCTCTTGTAATTTAACTATGCATAACCATAACCAGTCATATTAAGACTATGGTTGAAGTGCAAACAGAGACAGAACATGTTTTTTAATACAGTACAGAGCTAAGGGATTAGTACAGCTGCCTATGAAACAGTAACGTGTAGGATTTACTTACAGTACTTACATATGGTCCGCCCATTCTAGTTTTTCCGCCCGTTCTCGGACTCCCTGTCTCCTTATAAGGGCGTTTTTTCACGACTGCGTCCCAATTCAACAGCCAGGGCATTGGGACCGCGACCCTGACAACACGGGTTCAATCCCGCGTGAGGAGCAGTGTTTTTATTTATATATTTTTTTCTTACCGCGTCTGCAAAGATCAGATTTACTGAAGAGAGCGTTTGCTGATCTTACCCCACACGTGATTGGTCTGTGAGTTTACTGAGTTTACAGCCACCACACTCGCTGCTACTGTGTTGCCAGATCCCTCTTACTAAACTGTTTTTTTCCCCGCGAGACAGGTTTAAGCTTGACGAGAAATATCGTCACGTTTTAATCTCGCGAGATCTCGTCACACCCCTAATTATTTCAATTTCACTTTACATCAGCTATATTTAGTTTATTGAACAGAGCTGTATATGTGCTTAGTACTGTTTAACAGATGTCAATAATGCTTAACATAGGCATTATTGCTTAATCGTGGTTTATATTTAGTTTATAATTTCTACATGTAAATTGAATTCTAACCAAAATGTCAGGGCACGCTCACACACACACACACACACATATATATATATTATGAAATGAAGCATAAGCACCATTCAGACTATTTTAATCAATATTTAACGATTATTGTATGCATAACTGCAGTACACAAGCAAATGACGAAGAAGATGAACTAAAGCAGTTGTTACTTGTTTACCCAACATTACTAAAGTAAATGATAATAAACATTAGTAAAGTAAATGATAATAAAGTATATGATTTATTGTTCATTTTAACAAATGATTCACTTGTAATATGAAAGTAACCTTACTTAATTCTGTAGTTTAATTAACATTATCTAAGCATTGTTAATCTATTACCTCATGTCTTATTCATGGTAACTAATGCATTAATTCATGTTAGATAGTCAACACTTTACCATTTTTTATATGCTGTGTTTTTTGATGGAGTTTTCATGTTGACGTGTTTGCCTCAAAGCAGTGATAAGGCAGCTGGCATATCCTGTTTATCAAGGTGTGAACTTTCCATGCTTTAGTGTCCATGCTGGCATTCTCAGCATTTCCCCGCTCACCTCTTCCTCTCAGGTCTTACGAGCTCTGAGCTGTGGAGCTGCCTGTGCTGCCTGTGCTGCCCTCTGTTTAATAGGGTTAAAGCCCAGATTTTCACCCTGTAGAGAGAGGCCTTCTAGCTGGAGGAAAGCGACTGCTTGTCTTTTTTCTGCTGCTGTTCTTGTTATATGTTAGTGTTGCAAATCAAATCAAATGTTTAAACATTTTAAACATTAGCCTCAGCATTTGTTTGTTTATCAAAAGATTGTCTACATTTTTCCGTGTTATGTTCACATATGATTTGAGCAGCACTGCTGATGTAAATGTATGATTAGTATAGCACTGATGAAATAAACGCATGATTAGAAAAGCTCTGCTGAAGTATATGTATGATTAGAATAGCACTGCTGAAATAAACGCATGATTAGAAAAGCTCTGCTAAGGTATATGTATGATTAGTATAGCACTGAGGAAATAAACGCATGATTAGAAAAGCTCTGCTGAAGTATATGCATGATTAGAATAGCACTGCTGAAATAAACGCATGATTAGAAAAGCTCTGCTGAAGTATATGCATGATTAGAAAAGCACTGCTGAAATCATTTAAAGCGATTAATGTCACGATACTAATAATAATGCACTCCATATATCTCCATATATCCAGGATTAAAGTAAAATAAATGATACTGGACAGATATAATCTGTCTCTAGTAGATAATATATAATGGGAAATGAGAACAGTGTGATTTTTTTTTTTTACTAAAAACAAAAAAATAGTACACTGATATGATGAATAGTGGTGGGTGATACGGCACAATATTATAGGGTATAATATCGTTCGTCAAATTAAAAAATGTTGGGGATATTATTGGGACCAATGCGATATTTCACACCCCTAATAGTGACATTAGCTAAGTTGTGTTACGTTCACATATGATTTTAGTAGCACTGCTGATGTAAATGTATTATTAGAATAGCACTACTGAGATAAATAAATTGTGCTTCGTTGGTATGGCCACAGGGATTTTAAAAGTGTTCAGTATTTTTTTTTTTTTTTGGAGTTTTTGAAAAGCAAGACAAAATTATTTTTCAAATGGTAAAAAAGTGGCAAAATAAATTAAAAACTCATATAAATGTTTGGTATTCAGTCTTTAGGCCAGGTTTGTTGTGCAGTTTCAGTCAAATATGTTCAATTCTGTTAATCCCAGTTTCAATAGTATCCAGACTCACTGTTTGTTGTTGTTTTTCTGAAGATTGTTCTTGTGTTCTTGTTCTTATGTTGTTGGTATGTAATCGCTACAGGATCTTTAATGTTTAAGAGGTGAGACACCGCTCACATAATGACATTTATCACAGGATTTCCTGTACTGGGCTGTTCTTAGTCATCAAAGACCCCACACTAGACAGCCTGCCCTGAATAAAATACCACACACTTTCAGTTTGTGCACGCGAGTGAGAGACCCGACAGACAGCTCCAAACCTCAAAACCTCGTGGGAGTTTCTCGTGAAATTCTACATCATTCAGAAAACAGTACAAAAGGATATAGACATAAATGTTAAGGGGTGGGCTGTAAGTATCCAGTGGTCTAAAGCGCTGCCACTATGATCAGGAGATCGCTTGTTTGAATCCCGGTTATGCAGCTTGCCATGAGCTGCCGGAGCCCTGAGAGAGCACAATTGGTCTTGCTCTCTCTGGGTGGGTAGGTACAGTAGATGGCGCTCTTTCCCCTCATCACTCTTAGGGTGATGTCGATCAGCACAAGGCTGCGTCTGTGAGCTGATGTATCAGAACCGAGTCACTGTGCTTTCCTCTGAGCTCTAGCACTGTGATGCTACTCAGCAATGCTACAGCATCAGCTCAAACAGAAGCGGAGTCTGACTTCACATGTGTCGGAGGAGGCATGTGCTAGACTTAACCATCCATGTGTTGGGGCTATTGGGAATCACTTCTACTTTTAATAGTTTCATCGTTAATATTAGTTAATAGTTATCTGTGTGTCTTTTTCTAGTTATTATGATGAAAGTGTGTGAATGCTGCAGTAAAAGCATTTAAAATCCATTTTCAAAGCTAGTGGGTATATACAGGTGCATCTCAAAAAATGTGAATATCATTGAAATGTTACTTTATTTCAGTAATTCAGTTCAAAATGTGAAACTCATATATTATATAGATGTATTAAACACAGAGTGATCTGTTTTAGGCGTTTATTTCTTTTATTGTTTATGCGTATTGCCTACAGCCAATGAAAACCCAAAAAATGTGTCTCAGAGAATTAGAATATTATATAAGACCAACTGGTATTTTTGGCAGTACTGTGGGCAGTGTGCCAAGTCCTGCTGGAAAATGAAATCTGCATCTCCATGAAAGTTGTCAGTAGCAGAGGGAAGCTGTAAGATATGAAGTGCTGTAAGATTTTGTGGGAAAGCAAAACTGCACTGACTTTAGACTTGATAATAAAACACAGTGGATCAACACCAGCACATGACAGGTCTCTCCTCTAAACCATCACTGATCATCAGTAAATTTTACATTTCATTTGTAAATCAAGGGAGCAGAGTCTGGAGGAAGAGTAGAGAGACACACAGTCCAAACTGCTCGAGGTCTAGTGTGAAGTTTCCACCAATCAGTGATGGTTTGGAGAGACATGTCATCTGCTGGTGTTGATCCACTGTGTTCTATTATCAAGTCTAAAGTTATATCAAGTCTAAACTCTTACAGCACTTCATGTGTCCCTCTGCTACTGACAACTTTTATGGAAATGCGGATTTCATTTTCCAGCAGGACTTGGCACACTGCCCACAGTACTGCCATAAGTACCAATTGGTCTTATACTGTATAATATTCTAATTTTCTGAGACACTGATTTTTATTTTTATTTTTTTGATAGATCACTTTGTGTGTAATGCATCTATATATTAAATGAGAATGAGTTTCACATTTTGAACTGAATTACTGAAATAAATTAACTTTTCGATGATATTCTGATAAGTTTGGGTTATATATGACATATATGAGGGCTGCTGTCTCTTTAAGAGGCTGGTTGGGCCGGGTTGAGCTCGGCGCTGAGTGGTGTGGAACGCTGCAGGCTGCAGGCTCGGAGAATGCGGTCGCAGGGACTCATTACAGCCTGAGCACTGCCAGACCTCAGACTCCGCCGTGACGGCCAGCCTGAATTAAGCACACATGTAGGAGCAGCAGCAGACGCTCTGCAGCTCGGCTCTGGGAGGAGTCCGGTGTGTGGAGGTTCTGGGCTGGAGCTGGGGGAGTAATCTGAGCTGCTGAAGGCTCTCTGAGGAACACGACTGCTCCACAGACTGCATGAGCTCTCATTTACAGACTCTATTCATCTCTAACGCAGGCCGTGCTCGCCTCATTTCTCTCAGCCGCCAGAGCTCTGTGATTATTTGTGTAGCTCTGTGGTTTGCATGAGTCTTGCTTGTGTTGAAACCCTGATGTTTTCTTTGCTGTAAAACACCTGGTTTAATGATTTGGCTAATTAACTCGCCTGTTTTGAGTTGAATTTGAATGCTTAAGCTTTAGAAAGGCTGTCTGTCTTTCTTGTTGAATCACTTTATTTGGAGCAGCTTAACCCTTAGAATCCTATGGATGGATTTTCTGTCCAAAATCGCATCTTGTGTTCTCAGCTTAATTACTCAGGATTCTCTTCACACATAAACATAATCCATATATGGTTAGAAAGGGCGGAGCTTACTCTTTCTAAACATAATGATCACATCCCAGTGCGGTAAGGCTAAATCTAAAAGAAACCGATTGATAAAAACACCTAAAAAAGTGAAAAATCTCCTTCCCCAACCAATATTATTTACCTTTAGTGCTTCAAACATATTTATATGATGTTTCAAACCGAATAATATCAGTAAATATCAGACTCAAAAGTGTCCACAGAAAAAACAGTGTGAAACTACCTGCTTTACTCTAGAAACTAAAGCTAGCTATGGTGTGCGCACTACTTTATATAGTTTTTATTTTACTTGCACATTTTTAGTAAGTAGTTATTTTGCACTGAACATTTTTATTTATTTGGACTAAAAAGTTTACATTTTTGTATATTTTTATAGTTTTCTTTGTGTGTCCTGATCCTCAAAATACTGAAAGATATAGGCTGCTCTGGGTGTCAGGTGGTTTTTAGTATCTACATGTATCCTAGAGGTGTGATTATTGATTATCAAGAAAAATAAATCCGTCTGATGCTGTTTCTCCATGTATTTTATCAAAGTAATAAATAAAAAAACATTTAATGAACTCAAATCATCAATATTTTTATGATTTCAACTCATAAACACTGTAATCTAACCATTTTTGAAAATATATATTTGTTTATTATAGACTACAGACTATAATTAATAAATGCACTAAAATAAGACAAAGCTCCATCATTGGTCCAACACCAGCAGATATCAGACATGTCTCTCCAAACCATCACTGATCATCAGTAAATTTTACATTTTGTTAGTAAATCAAGGGATCAGAGTCTGGAGGAAGAGTGGAGACACACAGTCCAAACTGCTCGAGGTCTAGTGTGAAGTTTCCACCAATCAGTGATGGTTTGGAGAGACATGTCATCTGCTGGTGTTGATCCACTGTGTTTTATTATCAAGTCTAAAGTCAGTGCAGTTTTGTTTTCCCACAAAATCTTACAGCACTTCATGCTTCCCTCTGCTACTGACAACTTTTATGGAGATGAGGATTTCATTTTCCAGCAGGACTTGGCACACTGCCCACACTGTGAACCAAAAGTACCAATTGGTCTTATATAATATTCTAATTTTCTGTGACACTGATTTGTGGGTTTTCATTGTCTGTAAGCCAAAATAAGCAACAATAAAATAAATAAACACTTAAAATAGATCACACTCTGAGTTTAATACATCTATATAATATTAGTTTCACATTTTTAACAAAATTACTAAAATAAATATATATATATATATATATACAGCTCTGGAAAAATGGAAAACCTGATCACAAGCCATCAAACAGCTGAACTGCTTGAATTTTTGCACCAAGATTGGCGTAAAGTTATCCAAAAGCAGTGTGTAAGACTGGTGGAGGAGAACATATCAAGATGCATGAAAACTGTGATAAAAAAACAGGGTTATTCCACCAAAAAACGTTTTGGTTATTTCAACCATTTCTGCAAAGTCTGCATTTTCTGCAAATAAATGCTTTTAATGACAATATTTTTATTTGGAATTTGGGAGAAATGTTGTCTGTAGTTTATAGAATAAAATAACAATGTTCATTTTACTCAAACATAAACTTATAAATTGCAAAATCAGAGAAACTGATTCTGTATATATTACCTCTTATGTTTACTTAGCAAGATGAGCCCATGAACATGAATATTATTCTGTTGTTAAAGCAGTTCTCTATTCAGCTTCAGCTCTTTTACACAGATGGTTTGACATTTGTATCCAGGATTTGCTGGTATTTGTGGAATTCGTTCTTCCCTCCACCCCGTGCAGTATTACTAATTCCACTGGCAGCCGCTCAACCCAAAGCATGATCAGTCCTTTATTTCTTGATTTTCTCTTTGCTGACTGTGGCCAGAAGCTTCTATTTAGACTTGATTAGTCCAAAACACTCGTTTCCAAAAGCCTCTGTCTTCTCTAAATGATGAACTCTAAAGCTACACGAAGTTTGGAGGTGTGTAGTGATGAACTCTAAAGCTACACGAAGTTTGGAGGTGTGTAGTGATGAACTCTGAAGCTACATGAAGTTTGGAGGTGTGTAGTGATGATCTAATCTGAAGCTACATGAAGTTTGGAGGTGTGTAGTGATGAACTCTGAAGCTACATGAAGTTTGGAGGTGTGTAGTGACGATCTTTGAAGCTACATGAAGTTTGGAGGTGTGTAGTGACGATCTTTGAAGCTACATGAAGTTTGGAGGTGTGTAGTGATGAACTAATCTGAAGCTACATGAAGTTTGGAGGTGTGTAGTGACGATCTTTGAAGCTACATGAAGTTTGGAGGTGTGTAGTGATGAACTAATCTGAAGCTACATGAAGTTTGGAGGTGTGTAGTGATTATTTAATCTGAAGCTACATGAAGTTTGGAGGTGTGTAGTGACGATCTAATCTGAAGCTACATGAAGTTTGGAGGTGTGTAGTGACGATCTTTGAAGCTACATGAAGTTTGGAGGTGTGTAGTGATGAACTAATCTGAAGCTACATGAAGTTTGGAGGTGTGTAGTGATTATTTAATCTGAAACTGCATGAAGTTTGAAGGTGTGTAGTGATGAACTCTGAAGCTACATGAAGTTTGGAGGTGTGTAGTGATGAACTAATCTGAAGCTGCATGAAGTTTGGAGGTGTGTAGTGATGAACTAATCTGAAGCTACATGAAGTTTGGAGGTGTGTAGTGATGAACTAATCTGAAGCTACATGAAGTTTGGAGGTGTGTAGTGACGATCTAATCTGAAGCTACATGAAGTTTGGAGGTGTGTAGTGATGATCTTTGAAGCTACATGAAGTTTGGAGGTGTGTAGTGATGAACTAATCTGAAGCTACACGAAGTTTGGAGGTGTGTAGTGATGAACTAATCTGAAGCTACATGAAGTTTGGAGGTGTGTAGTGATGAACTAATCTGAAGCTACATGAAGTTTGGAGGTGTGTAGTGACGATCTAATCTGAAGCTACATGAAGTTTGGAGGTGTGTAGTGATGATCTAATCTGAAGCTACATGAAGTTTGGAGGTGTGTAGTGATGATCTAATCTGAAGCTACATGAAGTTTGGAGGTGTGTAGTGATGAACTAATCTGAAGCTACATGAAGTTTGGAGGTGTGTAGTGATGATCTTTGAAGCTGCATGAAGTTTGGAGGTGTGTAGTGATGAACTAATCTGAAGCTACATGAAGTTTGGAGGTGTGTAGTGATGA
The DNA here is from genome assembly GCF_023375975.1 of Astyanax mexicanus. NCBI lineage: Eukaryota > Metazoa > Chordata > Actinopteri > Characiformes > Acestrorhamphidae > Astyanax > Astyanax mexicanus. The sequence goes on along the minus strand of NC_064422.1, from coordinate 40,749,976 downwards.
ACTAATCTGAAGCTACATGAAGTTTGGAGGTGTGTAGTGATGATCTAATCTGAAGCTACATGGAGTTTGGAGGTGTATAGTGATGATCTAATCTGAAGCTACATGAAGTTTGGAGGTGTGTAGTGATGAACTAATCTGAAGCTACATGAAGTTTGGAGGTGTGTAGTGATGAACTAATCTGAAGCTACATGAAGTTTGGAGGTGTGTAGTGATGATCTTTGAAGCTGCATGAAGTTTGGAGGTGTGTAGTGATGAACTAATCTGAAGCTACATGAAGTTTGGAGGTGTGTAGTGATGAACTAATCTGAAGCTACATGAAGTTTGGAGATGTGTAGTGATGAACTAATCTGAAGCTACATGAAGTTTGGAGGTGTGTAGTGATGAATTTTGAAGCTACATGAAGTTTGGAGGTGTGTAGTGATGAACTAATCTGAAGCTACATGAAGTTTGGAGGTGTGTAGTGATGATCTTTGAAGCTGCATGAAGTTTGGAGGTGTGTAGTGATGAACTAATCTGAAGCTACACGAAGTTTGGAGGTGTGTAGTGATGAACTAATCTGAAGCTACATGAAGTTTGGAGGTGTGTAGTGACGATCTAATCTGAAGCTACATGAAGTTTGGAGGTGTGTAGTGATGATCTAATCTGAAGCTACATGAAGTTTGGAGGTGTGTAGTGATGAACTAATCTGAAGCTACATGAAGTTTGGAGGTGTGTAGTGATGAACTAATCTGAAGCTACATGAAGTTTGGAGGTGTGTAGTGATGATCTTTGAAGCTGCATGAAGTTTGGAGGTGTGTAGTGATGAACTAATCTGAAGCTACATGAAGTTTGGAGGTGTGTAGTGACGATCTAATCTGAAGCTACATGAAGTTTGGAGGTGTGTAGTGATGATCTAATCTGAAGCTACATGAAGTTTGGAAGTGTGTAGTGATGAACTAATCTGAAGCTACATGAAGTTTGGAGGTGTGTAGTGATGATCTTTGAAGCTACATGAAGTTTGGAGGTGTGTAGTGATGAACTAATCTGAAGCTACATGAAGTTTGGAGGTGTGTAGTGATGAATTTTGAAGCTACATGAAGTTTGGAGGTGTGTAGTGATGAACTAATCTGAAGCTACATGAAGTTTGGAGGTGTGTAGTGATGAACTAATCTGAAGCTACATGAAGTTTGGAGGTGTGTAGTGATGAATTTTGAAGCTACATGAAGTTTGGAGATGTGTAGTGATGAACTAATCTGAAGCTACATGAAGTTTCGAGGTGTGTAGTGATGAATTTTGAAGCTACATGAAGTTTGGAGATGTGTAGTGATGAACTAATCTGAAGCTACATGAAGTTTGGAGGTGTGTAGTGATGAACTAATCTGAAGCTACATGAAGTTTGGAGGTGTGTAGTGACAATCTAATCTGAAGCTACATGAAGTTTGGAGGTGTGTAGTGATGATCTTTGAAGCTACATGAAGTTTGGAGGTGTGTAGTGATGAACTAATCTGAAGCTACATGAAGTTTGGAGGTGTGTAGTGATGAACTAATCTGAAGCTACATGAAGTTTGGAGGTGTGTAGTGATGAACTAATCTGAAGCTACATGAAGTTTGGAGGTGTGTAGTGATGAACTAATCTGAAGCTACATGAAGGTTGGAGGTGTGTAGTGATGAACTCTGAACCCTTCTTCATTGTATCAGTTATGAGTTTACTTAGTACTTTGATGACCTGGGTATATACTGGAGATGCTAATGCTAAATGCTAATGCTTGTATTGTACTGATTGTGTGGATTCGAACATATTATGACAGATTGCTCTGGGTTTTCAGACACACTTAAAATCAGTCTGAGCTCTGGCTCCACTCCTCACATTCCTCCCTCAGATTTACTGCTCTCAGACCCTGAGAGACCCTGTGTGTGTATATGGTGTAGAGTGTGTAGATAATGTAGAGTGTTTAGGTAGAGAGTGTGTGTAGAGAATGTGTGTGTGTGTGCAGGACAGAGTGTGTAGATGGTAATGACCACCATTAAAAATAACGGTACCACTTTAAAATAAATGGTTTATAATTAGTTTATTAATGGTAACTAATTATGTTGTAAATGCCTTAAATATCATTAATAATCAGTTATAACACATACGTAGAAAGGGCAACAATGACCTGTTGTTTGCCAAATAGTGAACCCACAGCCGTCTATATTGTTCCCCTTTCTACATGTGTATGTGTTATAACTGATTATTAATGATTTTTAAGGCATTTACAACCTAATTAGTAACCATTAATAAACTAATTGTAAACAATTTATAAACCCTTTATAAAGGTAGTCTTATTTTAAAGTGGTACCATAATAATGAACCCTGATCTTAATAATGACTAATCACAGAATTGTTGTTGTGCGACATTTTTTAGTTGATTTTTTTTTTAAATAAACAATGCATATTTAAATGGAAATCATGTATATGGTATATGGTAAAATCATGTATATGGTAAAATAGTACAATTTGATTTCATTTTTTTCAGTAATAATAAAAAAAAAACTTAAGGGACATGGTGGGTGTCTTTTCTCTCTCTCTCTCTCTCTCTCTCTCTCTCTTTTTTATTTTTTAAAGTATCGCATAGGAACTTACAATCAAATAAATGTCTCTGATTGATCAGTACACCCATAAGATTTATTTTTTACATTCATTAGAATTCAATTAATGTAAATACAGCTCTAGAAAAAAAAAAGAAAAACATGAAGTCACTCTCTGATTTTGCTATTTATAGGTAAATATGTTTGAGTTAAAAAAGTTGTTGTTTTATTCTTTAAACTACGGACAAAATATTGTCATTTAAAGCATTTATTTGCTTTCAGACCTCAAATAATGCAAAGAAAACAAGTTCATATTCATAAAGAGTTTTAGGAGATCAGAAATCTTTTAATATTTGGTGGAATAACCCTGTTTGGTTTTTGATCACAGTTTTCATCATGCATCTTGGCATCATGTTTTTCTCCTCCACCAGTCTTACACACTGCTTTTGGATAACTTCATGCCTTTACTTCTGGTGCAAAAATTCAAGCAGTTCAGTTTGGTTTGATGGTTTGTGATTGATCATCCATCTTTCTCTTGATTATATTCCAGAGGTTTTTAATTTGGTAAAATCAAAGAAAGTAATTTCTATTGTGTGTATGTGTGTGTGTGTGTGTGTGTGTGTGGACTCTCACCTCTCCCAGAGCAGGCTTTTCTCTCTGGTTGAACAGTGTTTACGTTACCGGTTCTTCGTCCATTATCGCTCAGGCCCTGTTTGACAGCGGTGGCGCCTGGCCTAAACTGCGAGGTGATCAAAGATATGAAATTAAACGCTTTCAGCGTGTGTATTTTACGCTCAGCTTAATGGAGGGGCTGAGGAGCGCTTCCCTCCGCAGCATCAAACGGAACATTTCTCAACGGCAAAAATCAAACCCTGACACATAAACACCAGATTTATATCACTGGCACACACGCCGGCGTCTGGACTGCATCTCCAGCTGCCAGGGAGAGGAAGGTGAAAGAAAGGAAGAAAGAAAGAAAGAAAGAAAGAAAGAGAGAGAGAGAGAGAGAGAGAGAGAGAGAGAGAAAGAAAGATAGATGGAAAGTGTGTGTGTGTGTAACCCAGTGGTCTATAATCCTGTCTCTTAAATGCTGTTAATGTGGCCTTTCACTTTCCCACTTAATCCTCTTTCTCGTAGGTTTCGCTCAGTTTCTAGAAGCTCTGCGGAGCATCATCTCTCTCGGGTGTCTCTAAACCTTCAAATTTACAGAAAGTCCAGCTTTATTGGAAGTCAATGCACAAAGATTAAAAAAAGCACTTATTTTGGTCCATTTGTTATTTTAACCCTTGTGTGGTGTTCATATATTTTGTTACTCGTTTACTTTGTTACTTATATTTAATTCAGCAAAATTAAGCAATTTTACATTAAAATGCTTTACACATGCTTGCTTCACCTAAATTGCAAGCAATATAAACACAAGCTTACATGGTTAATATTTGCCCTTTACCTTTCTTATGTTACATTTCTTTCAAAAAGTGCTACTCTTTTTTTATTAGTTTTTTAATAAAATGTAAAAGAAAATGAATTAAACTCAAGATATGAGTAGAAAATTTGTTTAGTTTCAAATTTACAAATGAAGCAATGTTTATTAGCCCTTGGCCAAACATACTGTATGTATGGGGGGGGGGGGGTGTACAGTGTGTGTTTATCAAAAATGTGTTTTGATATATGTTTCTAACAAAAAATGAGCCAATGCCAATGAGTTTTAGTTAGGAAAAATATTTTTTTAGTATCATTTGATGAAAAATGAAAACGGGTCCCACAGACCCGAACACCACACAAGGGTTAACATTTTTAAACATTGATAAGAACAACTGCTAAAACATGAAAAACTATTAATACAAAAGCTTTAAATAAGGGATGCACAATAATATCAGAATCATATTGGTATCGACAAATTATTGCTTTTTTTGAATAATCATAATCAGTCGATTAGGTCAATATTTAAAAAATATATATTCCCATTGCTGGTCTGGATATTCATCTGAACATATTAGACTTATGTGGATGTATTCTATAATGGCTTCTTAACATTCGTTTATAAGTTGCCTGACCAAAGGAGGATGGGTCCCCCCTTATATATTAGCCTTGAATAGTACATGATACATGTAAGTCTTGGTTCCTCCCAGTGATTCCTCATCCTCCAGCTCTGAGGGAATTTGTCTGTGCTACCGTTGTTCACTGAAAACCCAAAAATCAGTGTCTCTGAATTTTTTTTTAGTCATATAAGACCATTTGGTACTTTTTTGTCAGTACTGTGGGCAGTGTGCCAAGTCCTGCTGGAAAATGAAATCCACCTCTCCATAAAAGTTGTCAGTAGCAGAGGGAAGCATGAAGTGCTGTAAGATTTTGTGGGAAAACAAAACTGCACTGACTTTAGACTTGATAATAAAACACAGTGGATCAACACCAGCAGATGATCAGCATGACTTTCCAAACCATCACTGATTGGTGGAAACTTCACACTAGACCTCGAGCAGTTTGGACTGTGTGTCTCTCCACTCTTCCGCCAGACTCTGCTCCCTTGATTTACAAATAAAATGCAAAATTACTGCGACATGCAACAGGCTCCGCACTCCTCACCTCTTCAGCTGGCCACAGGTGGACATTAACGAAAGTGTTCCCACACCTTGGGAATACAAATAGGATTAGGACTGAGCCCTCTATCCCTTGAGCAGCTCTTATCATTTAATATGTTTTCTTTCTTTCTATGATTTTTTTTTACATTGTAAATGTAATATTGAAGACTATATTAAAGCTATACAAGAACAAAGTGTTAAATAAACCAGAATATGTTTTATATTCTATATATATATATATCTAGGTTCTTCTAAGTAGCACATTTATCTTTGAGGACAGATCTGCACGCAAGGTTTCCTTATCGTGGCATCACATTAAGGACACATCTAAACGGCTCATAGAAGCAAGCGATTACTGAAACCCTGAAAACTCTTTCAGCTGATTCACAGAAAATAGATGGATGGGTGGATTTTTGAGCTTGGCGTGTTTATTATAGGGGCAGTCCAGACTTGAACTGAAATACAGAAGATCTAGAAATCTCGTGTTTTATGTCGTATGGTGTTAAAGACAGGCGTCAGGGCAGCAGCAGAGCTCTATGGTGGATGAATTGATTTTTGGAAGCTGCTGAGTGAAGCAGAGACCAGAAACCATCAGACACAGAGCTCACTTCCTATAAGTATTAAACAAGCAACATCAATACACCCCCCTCTCTCTCTTTCTCACTCTTATTCTCTCTCTTTTCTCTTTTCTCACTTTTATTCTCTTTCTCTCTCTCTTTTCTTTGTCCTCTCTCACTCTTATTCTCTGTCTTTTCTCTTTTCTCACTTTTATTCTCTTTCTCTCTCTCTTTTCTTTGTCCTCTCTCACTCTGATTCTCTCTCTTTTCTCTTTTTTCACTTTTATTCTCTTTCTCTCTCTTTTCTTTGTCCTCTCTCACTCTGATTCTCTTTTCTCTTTTCTCACTTTTATTCTCTTTCTCTCTCTCTTTTCTTTGTCCTCTCTCACTCTTATTCTCTCTCTTTTCTCTTTTTTCACTTTTATTCTATTTCTCTCTGTCTTTTCTTTGTCCTCTCTCACTCTTATTCTCTCTCTTTTCTCTTTTCTCACTTTTATTCTCTTACTCTCTCTCTTTTCTTTGTCCTCTCTCACTCTTATTCTCTCTCTTTTCTCTTTTCTCACTATTATTCTCTTTTTCTCTCTCTCTTTTCTTTGTCCTCTCTCACTCTTATTCTCTCTCTTTTCTCACTTTTATTCTCTTTTTCTCTCTCTCTCTTTTCTTTGTCCTCTCTCACTCTTATTCTCTGACTGTATCTCGTTCTTTTTTACTCTCTTTTCTACTTTGTCTTTCCTCCTCTCTCACTCTTATTCCTCCTCTTTCGCTCTTATTCTCTCTCTCTCTCTTTTCTCCTTTCTTACATTTATTCTCTCACTCTTTCATTTTTTACTCTCTTTTCTGCTCTCTTTCCTCCTCTCTCTCCTTTATCCTCTCTCACTCTTATTCTCTCACTCTGTCTTTCTTTCACACCCCCTCTCTCTTTTCTTCCTCTTTCACTCTTAGTCTCTCTCTTTTCTCTTTTCTCACTTTTATTCTCTCTCTCTCTCTCTCGCTCTTTTCTTTATCCTCTCTCACTCTTATTCTCTCACTCTGTCTCTTATTTTTACTCTTTTTCCTACTCTCTCTTTCCACATTTCTCATGCTTATTCTCTCTGTCTCTTTCCTATTCTCTTTCCCTTTTTTTCCTCCTCTCTCTTTCATGTTCTCTCTCTCCTTTTCTGTTACCCACTCTCTCTTTCCTACTCTCTCACTCTCTCCATCTCTCCTCCTCTCTCACTCTTATTCTCTCTCCTTGTCTCTTTCTCTTTTACTCTCTCTTTCCTACTCTTTCTCCTACTTTCTGTCTCTTTCCTACACTCTTTCCTACTCTCTCTTGCTCTGTCTTCTCTTTCTCATTCCTACTCTTTCTCTCATACTCTTTCTCTTTCATGCTCTCTTTCTCTGTCTCTCGTTCCTTCTTTCTCTCACTTTTTTACTTTCCTCTCCCTTACTATTTTTTTCCTCCTCTCTTACGCTCTCTCTCTTTTCCCTACTCTCTCTTGCTCCCTCTCTCTTTCCTACTCTCTTTCTCTCTGTCTCTCTCACGCTGTCTGTCTCCCTCTCTTTCCTAAACTCTTTCTCTCTCTCTCTCTCTCTCTCTCTCTCGTTTCTACTCTCTCTCTTTCTCTTTCTTGCCCTGTATGTCTCTCTCTTTCCTACATTGTATTTTCTTTACTACTCTTTCGTTCTGTTTTCCCCCACCCTCTCTCTCTCTCTCTCCCTCTCTCTCTCTCTCTCTCTCCCTCTCTCTCTCTCTCTCTCTGTCTCTCCCTCTCTCTCCCTCTCTCTCTCTCTCTCTCTCCCTCTCTCTCTCTCTCTCTCTCTGTCTCTCTCTCTCCCTCTCTCTCTCTCTCTCTCCCTCTCTCTCTCTCTCTCTGTCTCTCTCTCTCCCTCTCTCTCTCTCTCTCCCTCTCTCTCTCTCTCTCTCTCTCTCTAATATGGGTGTGTTTGAGAGTTCAGAGGCTCCGTGGCTCCGGCGCTGTGTGGTTATCTGGCCGTATATCAGCTCTGCCGGCTCCACCCAGCCTGATAGAGCTGGAGGTGTCGCTGCCTGGTATCTGTGCTGATATACGAGTGGAGCTGCCTACTGTATATACTCACACTCTGCTCTATACACTCGTCTGTGTGTCATTTAAACCTGGCAGCTGTTTTTAGGATAAATGGACCAATAGAAATGCTCCAAAATATAATAAAATAATATATTCTATATACTTTTACTTACATACATTTCTGTGCGGGGTAAAAAGCCTTGGTGTAACATTGTCAGTATTTCAGCTAATAATACACAGTTCATACATGGCAAATTTGTTTTACCTTAAAGGAGAACTCCGGTGTAAAATGGACTTTTGTTGTAGTAAAACATGATAAAAATTACTTATCTTTGATGAATAGCACACCTCCGTTCTCCCACAGCGTTCAGAGATACAGACATTTTAACAGTTTGTCCAAACACTTTTCAGACTGGGGGACACGGGGCATAATTTACCCCAATAAATCACTTTTTCCATCGTAATCCAGCTCAAAGTAGCTCCACACCTCCTTACTAGAATCCGGAGATCCCTGACATTTAAAACGAGGCATTAATAACTTAAAAAGTGCAGAAGAAGCTTTAAAAACCATTGTTTGAATCCTATAATGCTAGCTTCAACTCCAAATGCCGCTATCACTGAACTAAAAAAATAACATAGACATATATTACATAGACTCTGCATAGTCTGCCTCTTTGCATCGGCTGCTACGCTATGCAGAGTCTATATCTGTATATATATATATATGTATATATATATGTATATATATATACATATATATATACATATATATATATATATATATATGTCTATGTATATATATGTCTATGTTATCAGTTCAGTGATGGCGACGCTCAGAGCTGAAGCTAGCATTATGGGATGTAAACAGAGGTTTTTAATTAGCTTCTTGTGCACTTTTTAAGTTATTAATGCCTCGTTTTAAATGTCAGGGCTCTCCAGATTCTAGCAAGGAGGTGTGGAGCTACTTTGAGCTGGATAGCGGTGGAAAAAGCGATTTATCAGGGCAGATTATGCCCTGTCTCACCCAGTCTGAAAGTCTGTAAAATTTCTGGATCTCGGAATGCTGTGGGAGAGCGGAGGTGTGCTCTTCATCAAAGGTAAGTACTAGAGGTGTGCCATATCGTATCGTACACGATAATATCGCCAACATTTTTGTATTCCATGAACTATCGTATTCCATTATATATCTACTAGAGACAGATTATATCTGTCCAGTATCATTTATTGTACTTTAATCCTGGATATATGGAGATATTTGGAGTTCATTATTAATATTATTAGTATCATGACATTCTGGATCGTTGACTTCTGTTACAAATCTGATTCTTGTATTTTTTAATATCTCAGTTAGGGGTGTGCCATGTCATGCCTTATCGTGTGCAATAATACAATTATAAAAAATGTTATTCTGTTGCAGTAGTGTATTCTTGAGATATTTTTGCTTTTAACTCAGTGTTTTGTCATATCGCCAAGAGTGTCGTTATCGCGAAAATACCATGAAATATCGTGATATTATTGTAGGGCCATATCGCCCACCCTAGTAAGTACTTTGTATCATGTTTTACTACAGCAAAAGTCCATTTTACACTGGAGTTCTCCTTTGAGTTTAATTTTTTTTCGATTTTTTAAATCTTTTACTGCTGTAGTGAGCACAAATGACTAGATGATGTGCAAATTGAATAACTGGTTTAAAAAAAAATACAATTCTGATGTGAGAATTGATCCAAAGCAACTGAGAAAAACTGTAACTTAGCATTTTGGAGGCATAGAATTTATGTCTTAACATGAAAATATTGTTGTTCAACTATTTGTGAAAGTGCATTAATAGTGAGCAGCGTTGGGAGTAACGGCGTTAAAACTAAAGGCGTTACTAACGCCGTTACTTTTTTTCAGTAACGAGTAATCTAACTAATTACTATGACTGTAACTATAACGCCGTTACCATTTCCAACACCCCGTTACTGCACGTTACTTTAGCCGCTCAATTAACTTTTTTTTTTTTTTTTTTTTTACTTCGCTTTGCCCTGGTTAACCCCTCCTCCTTCCGGTGAACTTGAGCTTCTGGCCGCTGTGCCTGTGGTTTGGCGTGGTGAAGTGAGGCACAATTGTGACGATTTGCGTGCTCTAATCAATTCAGTGATTGCCGTGGACAGGCCAAGTTCCAAATTAAGGACGTTAAGCTCCTTTTAGCTGCTCCGGTTTTTGTGGTGCTGCTGCTTTCTCTTTTGGTGAAGCTGTATATTAATACAATTTTAACAGTCATTAGATTGTTGTTTTTGTCCATTATTTTGTTTTGTTTATATATACATATTTCCTTTGAGTGTGGCTTGGTTTGTTTAATTTCATCCCCAGACGCGTTTTTCCGTTTTTTCCGTTTTTTTTCAGTATTACAAGTTTTAGTAATTTTCTTTGGTTCTGTGGAGAATTTCGTTTTGTTTTTTTTAAGTTCATTAGATTATATTTTTGTCAACATTTTGGGTTCATTTTCATTTGTTATTTTTCTAATAATAATAGTAAATACATAATTGAGTTCCTTTTTTTTGACAGGTGAATAATAAAAAGTAAGGCATAGTTACTTTTACTGGTAACTAATTACTTTTATAGTGGAGTAACTCCGTTAGTAACTCAGTTACTTTTTTAGAGAAGTAACGAGTAACTATAACTAATTACTTTTTCAAAGGAACGTGCCCAACACTGATAGTGAGTGCTAGCTAATCCAAAAGTATGGCCTCCTTACTGGGGGGTCAGTTGTTCCACAGTGCTGAGAATAGTTATCACTCAATGTAATGGCAAAAAAGTGAACTTTGTTGTTATTTTTGTAAGCATTAAATTTTAAATTATAAATTAATTTAAAATTACTTTATTACTTTATTACCCCCGACTAGCACTGCTGGAGCAGCATTAGCATTACCCAGTAACCGTGCTAAGTGCTAGCTATTTCGCTTTACAGAGTTTGGTATATCAGACTGTAGTCTGCTGCTAACCCCGGCTAGCGCTGTTGGAGCAAAATTAGCATTACCTGCTAACTGAGCTAAATACTAGCTCTTTGGCCGTTCAAAGTTCAAAGAGTATAATTAAGGGATGTTTAGGATCTTTGTGGATCCTGAACCTCTCCAAAATTCTCCAAGAGTTTACTACTCTTACCACTACAGTATATCAGTCATGGAACCGCCTGAAACTGCACTTTTTTCTTCATATTTTTCAGAGTTGACTCAAGGGTTTGGTATTGGTGTCAGAAAAAAAAAAAAGGGAAAAGCAGAGAGTGGTATCTCGGCGGTATCTGTAGATCTGTAGTCTGCGGTGGTGTCACCGTATGAGGGCTGAGGTGTTTGTGTGTTTGCGAGGCGAGCTTGGGGCCGGCTGGGGTAATGGAGTGGGGACTGTAGGTGTGGAATGTGGTGTTTGAGTAAACAGCAGCGTGGCCGTGGGCTTATTTTGACGGTGAGGAGGCACGTCTGGACCTGCAGGCTGAGGAACAGCAGCATGACTTTAAGAGGAACTGCACTGCTGAACACAGGAGCCTTTGTGCCTGGGGAATATGCGGCCTGTCTGTCTGAGACACACACACACTCACACACACACTTATATACGCACATGCTCACACACAGATCAGGTTACAGTTCTCAGACGTCCATGTTCCTGCCTCTCCCTTTTGTCCCGCTCTCAGTCTTTATCTCCGTCTCTTGCTCACAGTCTGAGAGGCTGTTTTGGTCATGCTGTGCCGCCTGCCATGTATTTGACCGAGATCCTGCGTGTGATTTCCGCCGCTGTAATGGAATACAGCCTCGGCTGTGCTGATTGAAGGATCCGTGTGATTGTTGTTGGCCTTGAGTAGCTTGTGGTTGCGTAGCTTATAAGCTAACATTTTGAGATATACAGGGGTTGGACAATGAAACTGAAACATTTTTAGTCATTTTAGTGTGGGAGGTTTCATGGCTAAATTGGAGCAGCCTCGTGGCCAATCTTCATTAATTGCACATTATTGCACCAGTAAGAGCAGAGTGTGAAGGTTCAATTAGCAGGGTAAGAGCACAGTTCTGCTCTAAATATTGCAATGCACACAACATTATGGGTGACATACCAGAGTTCAAAAGAGGACAAATTGTTGGTGCACGTCTTGCTGGAACATCTGTGACCAAGACAGCAAGTCTTTGTGATGTATCAAGAGCCACGGTATCCACGGTAATGTCAGCATACCATTCAAAAGGGACCAACCACATCCAACAGGATTAACTGTGGACGCTGTAAGAGGAAGCTGTCTGAAAGGGATGTTCGGGTGCTAACCCGGATTGTATCCAAAAAACATAAAACCACGGCTGCCCAAATCACGGGTCTGCTGCTAACCCCGGCTGGCACTGTTGGAGCAACATTAGCATTACCGGCTAACCACGCTAAATACTAGCTCTTTCGCCGTTCAAAGTTCAAAGAGTATTATCGACCTGTAGCCTGCTGCTAACCACACTAAAGCCTTGCTCTAAGGCTAATGCTAATGCTGCAGCCTTTGTGAAAATCTGAAAATCTAAGCTTACTGTAAATGAATGGAAGCACTTTACTCACCCAAATAAACAGTTTTCAGGAGAGAAATCTGTTTAGATTAACATCCAGCACTCGTTTGACTTTAAAATATATATTATATGTTTTTAAGAATTACAGTTTTGTTTACTTAACTAAGATTAGCTTTACTTAAATTAGTTAAGCTAATCCCTCCACCACCACCCAGCGGTGAGAGCTGCTGAATTAGAAGGAAAACATGGCGACACCACTGTTCCTTACTAGTGTTGCATAAAATCCACTTTATAATCCGGTGTGTCTTGTGTATGAAACTAGACAAGAAAATAGATGTTTATTGATAGTGCGCCTTATAGTGCAGAAAATACGGTGCGGTAATTAACTCTTGACGAGTTCAGCACAGCTGTTAACTGAAAGCCTGAATTCCAGGTGACTCTACCTTATAAAACTAAGTGAGAAAATCTAAGCAAGCAAGGTGCTACTCTGATAAATGTAAAATATAAAGATTATAAAGGTTGGTTGCTTCGTGTTGTTGTCTCTAGGTGGGCAGAATCCAGACTACATGCTGCACGGTACAGGGGTGAAGCACGGCTCAGATCCGAAAAAGGCTCCGGCAGCAGACGGTTCCACCGTGGCGCCGGAGGACGCCGCCCGCTTCCTCAGCTGCTACTGCTCAGGTCACTGTCCGGAGGATGCCACCAACAACACCTGCGAGTGAGTCACCTGCACTGAATAAAAAAAAAGAACATAAAAAACACAGATAAATCTATGGAAGCCCATTCCCACCACCTAAAAATTTAAATAATCCAGTACATTCTTTTGTATTATTATTAAGTAAATTGCTATCTCAATATTTTGAGACACTAAGTCATTATTTTGAGATACTATATCATTATTTTAAAATACTATATAAATATTTCGAGATACTTAGTCATTATTTTGAGATAAAATCTCAATACTTTGAGATACTAAGTCATTACTTTGAAATACTATCTTAATATTTTAAGATACTAGGTCATTGTGAGATAGTAAGTCATTATTTTGAGATACTATCTCAATATTTTGAGATACTAAGTCATTATTTTGAGATAGTAAGTCATTATTTTGACATACTATCTCAATATTTTGAGATACTGTCTTAATATTTTGAGATACTAAGTCATTCTTTTGAGATACTATATCATTATTTTAAAATACTATATAAATATTTTGACATAATATATCAATATTTTGAGATACTGTCTCAATATTTTTAGATAGTTAGTCATTATTTTGAGATACCATATAATTATTTTAAAATACTGTATCAGTATTTTGAGATACTAAGTCATTATTTTGAGATACTATCACAATATTTTGAGATACTGTCTCAGTATTTTGAGATAGTAAGTCATTATTTTGAGATACTATCTCAATATTTTGAGATACTAAGTCATTTTGAGATAGTAAGTCATTATTTTGAGATACTATCTCGATATTTTGAGATACTAAGTCATTATTTTGACATACTATCTTAATATTTTGAGATACTAAGTCATTATTTTGAGATACTATATCATTATTTTAAAATAATATATCAATATTTTGAGATACTGTCTCAATATTTTTAGATAGTTAGTCATTATTTTGAGATACTATATCATTATTTTAAAATAATATATCAATATTTTGAGATACTGTCTCAATATTTTTAGATAGTTAGTCATTATTTTGAGATACCATATAATTATTTTAAAATACTGTATCAGTATTTTGAGATACTAAGTCATTATTTTGAGATACTATCACAATATTTTGAGATACTGTCTCAGTATTTTGAGATAGTAAGTCATTATTTTGAGATACTATCTCAATATTTTGAGATACTGTTTCAATATTTTAAGATACCGTCTCAATATTTTGAGATTAGAAGTTATTATTTTGAGATACTATCTCATTATTCTGAGAAATGACGTAGTATCTCAAAATAATGACTTAGTATCTCAAAATTTTGAGATAGCTTTTTTATTTTTTTAGGTGGCGGGAATGGGCTTCCGTTTAAATGTCTTTGCGCTTACTGTTAATCAGTGCATTATAAAGAGGACTGACTGTTGCGTGCCTGTTTCTACAGGACCAACGGACAGTGCTTTGCCATCATCGAGGAGGACGAGCACGGAGAAGCTGTCCTCACATCCGGCTGTATGAAATATGAGGGATCACACTTCCAGTGCAAGGTAGACCCCTAGAGGATCAACCTCCATAAAAGCCATTTACACTATATTGTGGCGGCTCTGGGTTGTGTGTGTGGCTGCCTGTAGGCATGTTTCTATTCTTCTGTGTGTGGGGCCTCTTGTGTTTTGTTGTGCTGTGTTGCTCCAGCCTACGTAATTGGTACCTCCCCCCGTAACCTAGGGTATGGGGAGGGGCCATGCAGATGGGTGCTGGTTGGGGCACTCACCGTAAAGTAGGTGGATAGTGAGTTTAGTCACTTGGCTCTGTTGGTAGCCTACAGATAGAATGGTTTTAGCTCTCATAGTCTTGTTAAAGACTGTAAGTGAGTGGCAAGCCTGTTTAATAAAGGAGCTGTTGAGCATTCAGCATGAGTCTCACGGGTCTTCCTTCCTCTTCCACGCCACAATATAATACATATCCAAACATTTGTGAACTCCCCTTTCATAAAAAACATTCAGACACTTTAGACTGAACCCACAGATTCACATGGACAGTTCAAGCCTGAAGCCAATTAATCAACCTTTATTTTCACTCAGGAAAAACATTAAGGGTGACCCTTATTTACAATGTTGCCGAGCATTTACAGACATTAAAGTGATGAAAAACGTTTAAAACATTTAATAATAAATTAGAAATAATAAGAAATAAAATAGTAAAAAAAAATTAAAGAATTACTCATTTTAAATCAACATTTAATATATATATAAATAAATAAATATATAGGTAAAATAGAAAATTCTAAAATACCATAAAAAACTAATTTGACACATAAAAAGTAAAACATTTATAAAATCTAAAATAAGTAAAAAGATAATATAAAACATAAAAAAGTAATACAACATTTAAATAAATTAAATAAATAAAAAATTTAATAAGAAAAAGATAAACTAATAAAAAAAATAAATAAAAAATAAATAAATAAATAAATAAATAAAATAAGAAAATGCCAACCTTCCTCACAAGATAACACCTCCAGTGCAAGGGAGTCCCCTAGAGGAAAGACCAGCAAGTCGCTATTTAAAAATGCTTTAAATGTTTATTCACACCCCTTCTAATAAAGGCTTTCAGTTACTTTAGGTTGCACCTATTGCTGGATTACACAGATGTGCAAATGCACACACACAGCTCGTCTAGTCCCTGTGAAAAAGTACTGCCAAAAGATTAGGATTCTTTGGAGCACATAATCAAACACCCAATATACCGGTAACATGTTTATTGCCAGATGTTTGGTAGAGGGTTATAATGCGCCCCAGCACTGTGTCTATATATATATATATATATATATATATATATATATATATATATATATATATATATATATATATACACACATATATATATATATATCTGTCTGTCTGTCTGTCTGTCTACCTGCCTGCCTGCCTGCTTGTCTAACTGTCTGTCCTTTTAGCTTTCCCTCTGTCTGTCTAGCTGTCTGCTTCTGTGTTTCTGCCAAGCTAACTATCTGTCTAGCTGTTTTTCTGTCCGTCTATTTATCTGTCTTTATGCCTGTCTCAAGCTGTCTAACTGTCTGTCTGACTAGCTATTGGTCAGGCTGTCTGTCCTTCTACCTTTCTGTCTGTTTTATCTAATTATCTGTCTGTTTGACTGTCATCTTGCTTTCTCTCTGTCTGTGTGTATATCTGGCTGTCTAGGTAGCTATCAGTCCAGCTGTCTATCCTTCAAGCTTTTTCTATGTTGGTCTAGCTATTTTTCTGTCTGTCTGTGTTTCTGTCTCTCTAGCTGTCTAACCGTCTGCCTGGCTACCTATTGGTTGGGCTGTCTGTCCTTCTAGGGTTTTTTCTGTCTGTCTGTCTGTCTGTCTAGCTGTCTGTCCTTCTAGCTTTTCCTCTGTCTATTTGTCTAACTAGCTATCTTTCTAGCTGCTTTTCTGTCTGTCTGTCTGTCTGTGTTTCTTTCTCTCTAACTGTCTGTGTCTGTCAGTCCATCTGTCTGTCTGTCTATGTAGCTGTTTGTCTCAAGGATCTTTCTACATCTAGTAGAAAGATGTATATTTATGAAATATCAAATATGATGAATTCTGATTGTATTTATTTTAACAGTAGTGTTTAATTACAGTTACTGTGTCTGTTTGTGTCTCTTACTGTCTTCTGTATGACTGCCTATCAATTTATCTACCTAGCTAGCTGTCTGTCTGTCTGTCTGAGGCATAGCAGATCTTGATATTTCTGAATCTTGAATAAAGCTGTTTATAATACTGACCTGTTGCTGTGTCTCAGGATTCGCCCAACGCTCAGACGAGGAGGACGATCGAGTGCTGTTCCACAGATTTCTGTAACAGAGACTTACAGCCCACTCTTCCACCTCCTGTAATCCCAGGTGATCTGCAGCTCAGAGCATTAAAGATATTTATCTACTAAATTTATCTACCTAAATCTTAATCATTATTTTAATTCTGTGTGTGTTTGTTATAATGCAGAGCCCCTGTTGGGAAGCACGCACTGGCTGGCCTTCCTGATCTCAGTCACCGTGTGCTGCTTTACTCTCGTCGCTGTTACGGTCGTGTGCTACTACAGGTGAGAAATACAGCTCTCAGATACAACTTCACACGTTTTTACAACCGGATTACTGACTGATTGTCTGATGGTACCACAGATAGTGAGTATAGATAGGAGTAGAGTGAGTGTGATTAGTGGGATGTGTGATGAGTAACAGTAGGTTTTCTTGTTGAATGGCACAGTAAAAGTAGTTGACTAGTAGTTCACACAGCAGCTGAAAGTGGCCCAAATTAGATTTTTCAATATTTTGATATAGTAAGTCATTATTTTGATACTATCTCAATATTTTGAGATACTAAGTCATTATTTTAAGATACTATAATCAATATTTTGAGACACTAAGTCATTATTGTGATATAGTAAGTCATTATTTTGAGATACTATCTCAATATTTTGAGACACTAAGTCATTGTTTGGTTTAGTACGTCATTATTTTGAGATAATATCTCAATATTTTGAGATACTAAGTCATTATTTTGAGATACTATAATCAATATTTTGAGACACTAAGTCATTATTGTGATATAGTAAGTCATTTTTTTTGAGATAATATCTCAATATTTTGATATTCTAAGTCATTATTTTGACATACTATCTTAATATTTTGATATACTAAGTCATTATTTTGAGATAATAGCTCAATATTTTGAGATACTAAGTCATTGTTTTGACATACTATCTTAATATTTTGAGATAGTAAGTCATTATTTTGAGATACTAAGTCATTATTATGAGATACTGTCTTAATATTTTGATATACTAAGTCATTATTTGACTTGATTATTTGATAGACTTCACACATATTTGGTTGTCCTGGACGGGAATAAAATCATAGAGGACTGTTACACTGGAAAAAAATAAACAGTGCACCCAATGCACAAGACACAGGACCTGTATATTTCTTAGGGGGTGTGGCTAAAACTGAAAACAAATGGATGGACTAGATGCTTAGAATTTTATTTTTATTATTATTATTTATGTATCTCTGACACCAATTTACTTCATCCTACACCATCAAATACAGTGAATTATACCACATTTTTTTTCGACCCTGCAATGTGATTGGCTGAGAGACGTTTTATGAGTGACATTATCAGCCGGTAATGCACTGTAGCTGAAGCTCTCTGCGTATTACTCCACCACATACAGGTAGTAACCTAGCAACGATGCAGCGCTTACAAACCAAATACAAACTAAATGCGTTGTCATTGTACACCACTGGGAGCCGCTGGATCCAATAGACCCAGAGCAGAAAGACCATATCTCCAATAGGTGGCGCAGTCCCACAAATAAATAAGGCCAGCGATTAGATTTCCACAATTTTTACTGAAATGGCCAAAAATAGAGGCCACCACACTAACCTAGCAACAATGCAGAGCTTACAGCGCAGCTACGTATAGTGTTTTTAACCAAACTGATCGTTTTTTTTTGTTTGTTTTTATTTGTCTTTGTCTTTTACTCAAAATCTTTTAATAAACAGTGATAATGGAACTGAATTCCGATCTGGCTCGATAAGTTTGATATTATATATATTGGATTTTAATACAGTGCATTGAAGTGACCTAAATCAGAATTAAAAAATTTTTTTAGTGTTTAATCTGTATTTTTTGATGTTCACACTGCCACACAAATTAAAAATCTGCATCACATATGAAGAAAAATATCAGATTTAGTTCACTTTGACACATGGCTTTGTAAACATAGTCATTAATAGTGATTTTCTTCTCTTTGTGTGTGTTTATTTGTTACAGGTATAAGCTGCAGACGGAGCGGAGGCGCTACCAGAGAGACCTGGAGCAGGACGAGGCCTTTATCCCAGTTGGAGAGTCACTCAAAGACCTCATCAACCAGTCCAGCACAGGCTCTGGATCAGGGCTCCCTCTGCTGGTACAGAGCAACATCTGCTGGCTTTCTATCAGCCTGTTTTGTCTGTTGTATGGAGTATAGAGTTTTATAGTTAATATAAAGAAAATAAAGTCAATCTAAAACCTAAATTCATGAAACACACCAAAGAATATACATTACATAACCACATATAGATCTCCAGTTTCTGAATCAGTTTCTCTGATTTTACAATTTATAGGTTTTTGTTTGAGTAAAATAAATATATATTTTTTATTCTATAAACTACAGACAACATTTCTCCCAAATTCAAAATAAAAATATCTTCATTTAGAGCATTTATTTGCAGAAAATGAGAAATAGCTGAAATAACAAAAAAATACGCAGAGCTTTCAGACCTCAAATAATGCAAAACAAGAAAGAAAACAAGTTCATATTCATAAAGTTTTAAGAGTTCAGAAATCAATATTTGGTGGAATAAACCTGGTTTTTAATCTCCTCCACCAGTCTTACACACTGCTTTTGGATCACTTTATGCCTTCACTCCTGGTGCAAAAATCCAGGCAGTTCAGTTTGGTTTGATGGTTTGTGATCATCCATCTTCCTCTTGATTATATTCCAGAAGGTTTAATTTGGTAAAATTAAAAAAAACTCTTTTTAAGTGGTCTCTTATTTTTTCCAAAGCTGTACATGTTTTGGTCTTTAAATTACTCTGTCTACAGTCATATGGAGTAAAAAATAGGACACTAAATCAAAACAATATTGAAAAATTGAGAGAATAATTCAGATTATTTTTTAAATGATTAGATATGCATTTTCTTGTAAGGGGAAAATGTCCTGAAGAACAGTATTTACAGATTTATTAATGTGTTGCAACCTAAAATTTAATCCCATCTGTGTGTACACGCTGTAGTTTAATGACTTATTCACTGAAGTTCACTAAATAGGAAGCTAGGAGGTATTTGAGATATGCATTAAAAAATGCATGTGTGACCTGTAATCAATCAATCAATCAATCAATTAATTAATTAACTTTTATTTTGTCTCGGAAATACATTGAGGGTAACCCTCATTTTCAATGTAGATGAGCTTTTACAGTTTTAAAATAACATTAAATAAAAGTTTAAATATATATATATATATATATATATATATATATATATATATATATATATATATATATATATATATATATTTATTTATTTAAAGAAAATATGAAATTAGAATTAAAATAATATTAACTTGGTTAATTGATTAGAAAGTAAGATCAAAGGAAGATAAGATTAGTAAAATAAAAACAGGTAAAATTAATCTAAAACTAACTTTTACATAATACAATAAAAAAATAAGAATAAATAAATGAACTAAAATAATAATAATAATAATAATAATAATAATAATAATAATAAAAGAAAATCAAAATAAGTCTAATCTGACTATTTTTCCAGTAAAAAAAAAAAAACAAAAAAACAATGGCGTAGTTACTTTCAAAAAAGTAATTTAATTATTGTTACTCTTTTAAAAAGTAACTAATTTACTTGGAAAATCAAGTAATCCATAAAGTAACTAAGTTACTTTTTAAAAGAGTAACAATAATAAAATTACTTTTTTGAAAGTAACTACGCCATTGTTTTTTTGTTTGTTTGTTTGTTTTTACTGGAAAAATAGTCAGATTAGACCACGCATAACTGACATCACTGGAAATGACATTAGGGTTTTCGTAAAGATCTGTTTTTCCTGACTAGACAACAATAGTAAAAACAAAGCTTTTTAAAATCTCTACCATCCACTGTTTATATAAAGGAGGTTTAAAAGTAAAAAAAAAAAAACAAGATGCGCAAAAATGGAAGGAAGGATAAGGGAAGATGAAGGAGGGAGGATAGGAAGAGAAAGGAAGGTAAAGGACGGATAAAAAGTGGGGAGGGGGGGAGAAAAATACTAAGTTCTGTTTTGGGCCTTTTTATATATTTTCTTTAGTTATGTTCATTTATTATATATATTTTTTTCGTCTGTTATTCCTGTGCTCTTATACTGGATATTGTTTAGGCTTTTTCTTTTAGGATTTGTCCTGTTTCTCTACCTTCCTGATTTTTTTTCTTATTCCAACAAAACAGTGATAGCTATACTGCTGTGATTCTCAGGTCCAGCGCACTATTGCTAAGCAGATCCAGATGGTGCGGCAGATCGGGAAGGGCAGGTACGGTGAGGTTTGGCTCGGACGCTGGAGAGGAGAGAAGGTGGCGGTGAAGGTGTTCTTCACTCGTGAGGAGGCCAGCTGGTTCAGAGAGACCGAGATCTACCAGACCGTACTGATGAGACACGAGAACATACTAGGTAGGACTCATAATATTACCATATATCCCATTTTATATAAAGAATTCTGCACTGACCTGTGGGATTGATGCAGGGTCTCCTGAATTAAATATGAATGTAATGCAGATTCCAAAGTACCGTATTATTTTTTGGACTTACTTTAAAATCCTTTAATTTTCCTAAAAATCGTCAGTGCACTTTATAATCCGCTGTGCCTTATGTATGAATTCTACCAGTCAGGAATTAAGAAGCAGTTAAGCCAGGGTTTGTAAGAGTTTTCAGTGAAGTTTCTCCAGCACTAA
Source organism: Astyanax mexicanus (assembly GCF_023375975.1). Taxonomy (NCBI): domain Eukaryota; kingdom Metazoa; phylum Chordata; class Actinopteri; order Characiformes; family Acestrorhamphidae; genus Astyanax; species Astyanax mexicanus. The sequence continues at coordinate 40,728,570 of NC_064422.1, read as the reverse complement.
GGCTAGGTGCAGCAGCAGTATTAGCATTAGCCACTAAGCGAAGCACTAGCTCTTTCTTCACTCAGAAGTGAGTATATTGCACTGTAGTCTGCCTGTTTACCGTGATAAAACAAGCTACGAGAGAAAGACAGTTAGCTGAAAGCACCCTGGGTTACCGGAACACCCCGGAACACCGGATTTTTCCGTCTAGCGCTGTTAGGTGCCATTTATGTGCCGCTAGTGCTGCGGTTAACAGCTAATGCTAATGCTAATGCTGCTGCACCCAGCCTTAGTGCTGGAGAAACTTCACTGAAAACTCACCCTTAGACAAAATATTGGAAATCTAAGCTTACTTTAAATAATTAAAGATCTAAAGAGGTAGAATCAAATGATCTGATCAGATGAGGTTATTTGAGATTTTACCACAGGATGCCAACATGCAGCATCACTAGGAATTGATTTAGACCATTTTTTTCATGATTGAAGCACTACCTTACCTGGTATCTGTCTACTGTCCTCTCTCCAGGTTTCATAGCTGCTGATATTAAAGGAACAGGAGCCTTCACTCAGCTCTTCCTCATCACCGACTACCATGAGAACGGCTCCCTGTACGACTACCTGAAGTTCACCACGCTGGACACTCAGGCTCTGCTGAGGCTGGCGTACTCGGCCGCCTGCGGTCTGTGCCACCTCCACACGGAGATCTACGGCACCCAGGGCAAACCCGCCATCGCCCACAGAGACCTGAAGAGCAAGAACATCCTGATTAAGAAGAACGGGACCTGCTGCATCGCTGACCTCGGCCTGGCTGTCAAATTCAACAGGTATAGAGCACAAGAGCGCATGCAGCGTACCTATTCTACTGTCCAGAAAAGACTTTCTATTAGATTTTTTTATAGTGAGCATTGCTGTGAGGATTTGATTGCACTCTGTAAAAAGAGCATTGCAACAAATCTAATTCAAAAGTATTAAGTAGATGGAGCTCCATCATTTCAGTTATCACAGTTCCACTTCACAGAAGCGCCATACCAGGCTCTTTATACCCCTCTAGTCTATACAAATTCATATGTAGTAATCTGAATATTCTTAACAATTAAAAGTTCATAACTATCTAAATGGCTATAATTGCATTATTTCGCTATTATTATTATCGATATGTCATATATATATATATATATAATACCTTATATTCAGTGTTTTTTGTTCTGCATTGTAGTTAAATACTAAAGTGATCCAAATGATGAACAAAAACATATGGAATCATTTAGTAAACAAAGAAAAGTGTTAAATAATCCAGAATATGTTTTATATTTTAGATTCTTTCGATATTTTAGCACCTCTTGCTTAGAAGACAGGCTTTCAGTCTCTCAGTTAACAGCTGTGCTGAACTCGTCAAGAGTTAATTAATTGAATTTCTTGTCTCCTAATGTTAGTTTGAGAGCACCAGTTGTAAAGTAGTGAAGAGGTAGAGTTACAGGTATACAGTGAATAGTGAATATTTGAGTAATGTTCTAATCCAGATTATGAGAAGCAAGAATTACTCAACTAAGTAAAGAATAAAAAATGACTTGATGTGAAAGCGTCCTCAAGTGCAGTCGCAAAGACCATCAAAAATGTTATAATGATGAAACTGGCACTCATCAGGACCACCCCAGGAAAGGAACAACAAGAGTTTCCTCTGCTGTACAGGATACTTTTTTTCCCCAGAGTATATCCTTATGTGTTCCTTCATAGTCTGAACCACTTCACTATTAATTTATAATGTAGGATAAATTAATAAAATAAAATAAATATTTAGAATAAAGAAGGTGTATCCACACTTTTGATGGGTACTGTATACAGTAAATGCATGAACACAGTGGGAAGAAAGACAGAAAGTTAGATTTAGCACACACTACTTTACTAAAAAAATGTGGTTTGTACAAATAAAAACAGGATATAAAACCCAGAACGCAGAGCGTCTGTTATGTTTGGCTGCGTCTGTGTTTACTACTGACTCTCAGCATCAACATCCTCCTCTGCCCGTTACTCTGAAAGGAAAATTACGAGGTTGCAGTAATCAGGTAGAATCCAGAGACTGCAGGAATACAGCAACACACACACACACCTCTATATAAACTCTGCTGCAGGCAGGCAGGAGTCAGTATTTAATGACACACTGACAGACACACTGACAGACACACAGACAGACAGACAGACAGACAGACAGCTATCATCAGTAAATATCTACTTAAAGCTCTAATGCTATATTTATCTGACACTTGAATGTGTGTTAGAACGCTCCAGTATTCTAGTCTGGACTAACAAGGTCATTTACAGCGAGTTAAAGGAGCCCTCCTTCACTGTAAACAATCATGATGACTCTTATTATAACATTAACTTTAATTAAAACTTACCTGCTCACCACTGACCACTTTTTTTTTTTTTTTGACCACAAGACAGGATGTTGGACGTTAGGTGCTTTGCTAAGTGAGATGTTCTTTATGAAAAAAAATTAGAATACGTTTATTGACTATTTTAAGTTGTAATTTTAAATATAAATAGTAAGTATGTGAATTTAATCAAGGGAAAAAAATGCCAGATTTTAATTTACTGGCTTATATGTGCAGTTGTGCTATTTTACCTCATTGAAACATATTAATTGTTCTGTTTTAAAAAAGGCCAATGGAAAAAATCTGATCAAGTGACCTTTTCTCTGGATCTAACGAGCATAACCAGTCTACAGGTGATGAGCTGCTCTCCAGTATCAACACCGCTATATTCCTCATAGTCTTCTTAGACTATGCATCACTTTTTGCATTTTGCTAGCTTTAGAAGCTTTCTAGTGGGAGGAGTTAATGTAAAACTTTGTTAAGATTTTTAAGACAGTTTTGGGATTTCCTTTGTTTTAGTTCTATTGGATTATCTTTTAGAAAAGGGCAATACACCAGACCTTATAGTCTTCTTAGTCTTCTGCATCACTTTTTAGCATTTTGTTAGCTTTAGAAGCTTTCTAGTGGGTGGAGTTAATGTAAAACTTTGTTAAGATTTTTAAGACAGTTTTGGGATTTCCTTTGTTTTAGTTCTATTGGACTATCTTTTAGAAAAGGACAGAACAGCAGACTTGTAAACTGTGCATTTGCTCTTAACTTTCTTTGATCGTGTGCTTTTAGGAAACAATTCATTGGTGAACAACGTACAGCTAGTCTCAATTTAGAAAAAGTTATCGAAAAAAGTAATGTTTAGGTATCTGTATTGAAATGAAGTATTGCATTGGCACCAGTACCGAAAATGCATAAACAATACCCAGCCCTAGTACTGATATGGTACAGTCTAAAACTGCATAGTGAGAATAAGATTCAGAGTTATGTACATATACTGTACATATACCATATTTTTTTCGCACTATAAGGCGCACTTAAAATACTTTAATTTACTTTTATTTTCAGTGCACCTTATGTGCTATGTTTTAGCTCTTTTGCCATTCAGTTGTGAGTATTATCAGACTGTATCCTGCTGCTAAGCCTGGCTAGCCCTGCTGGAGCAGCATTAGCATTAACCACTTAACCACAATGCTGCTGCACCCAGTGGAAATCTAAGCTTATTGTAAATAAACGGAAGCGTATTATTCACCCAAATGAACGGTTTTCAGAAGAGAAATCTGTGTAGATGAACATCCAGCACTTGTTTGACTTTAAAAGAAAATGTTTTTTTTTTTTTTAAGAATTACTGTTTTGTTTACTTAACTTATTTATGGGGATTCACTGTTCCAGGTTCTTGTGTTTAATTCTCCAGTATTTTTGATGTTCTTTCTTTCAGTGATACGAATGAGGTGGATATTCCTCTGAGTACGCGGATGGGCACGCGGCGGTACATGGCCCCGGAGGTTCTGGACGAGACGCTGAATAAGAATCATTTTCAGGCTTATATCATGGCTGATATCTACAGCTACGGCCTTATTGTGTGGGAGATGGCCCGGAGATGTGTTACAGGAGGTCAGTGTGCTGCTGATACTATGCTTAAACTGCACCAATACCAGAGGAAAGTGGAAAGTAACAAATTACATTTACTCACATTACTGTAATTGAGTAGATTTTATAGAGTAATTTGTCATTTTTAAAGTAGTTTTTAAAATAGGTAATTTTACTTTTACTCAAGTACATTTTGACACAAGTAATTTACTTCGCTACATTGAAAAACTCCCAATTACTGAGTTAAAAATAAAATGCTGGGTCCCATTGACCTATATGACCATAACCTTTTAACAGTAAAGAAAAAAAATGTATCAGAAACCTATGCCACTTGTTTTTGAAAATGTTTTATGCGGTGGTCTGAACAAATACTGCCTGAAAGGTCCAAATTATTATGTGGAACAATAGTTAATTAAAAACGATTTAATTTATGATTTGTTTTACTATTTTACATCAAATAAGTAAAAGTAACTATGTAACTTTTACTCAAAGTACATTTTAAATTGAGTACTTTTTTACTTTTTCTCGAGTAGATTTTTAGCTGGGTACTTTTACTTTTACTTGAGTAGAATTTTAACAAAGTAAAGGTACTTTTACTTAATTACAATTTTTCAGTACTTTTTCCACCTCTGACCAATACACAGAGTAACTACTACAGGCGGGAATGAAAACAGGCAACAAGAAAACACAAAAACAGTTTTTGCTATCATATTTGTATTCATTTCTGTATTTTCTATTACAAATTAAGCGCTTAGAAATGTTATTTGAGCAAAGTTTCAGAATACTGAACGTGAGTGTGAAGAAACTATATTTGATAGAAAGTATCTGTCATTATCTTTGTAAAGGTTCTTCTTCTTTTTATTAATTTTGTCAAAATACCAAAATTAAGACTTTTAATACAGTAAATGTCACAATACAGATGCTAAAGCAATACTACAGCAAAAACCTAAAACACCAGAAAAGAATGGAATAATAGAATATTAAACATGAAACTAAAAATGTTTAATTTTTATAATAATAAAATAAATGAAAAACAGAAAAGGGTATTTAAACAATGTGAATGATAAACAATAGAATTTCTTTAATAGTTAACTGTGTCTGAGAGGAGAGCCTCCCTCAAAAGTGCGAATCAAAGGTCATTATTTAGTGTTTTAATTTATTTGATCACTGAAATACAGAGGGAATGGGTAAATAAGGCATTTAAAAGTTGAGAAACATTTAAACTTTAAAATCCTTTTATGTTTCCTGAATTATCATGTGGTCTGTGTGGGGGTTTGCACACTTGAACCTGGAACACAATGGTATGACTGTAGAGTCGATTCACTTTAGGCGCTTTTTTTCACCAGCATGGTGCCGGGGCCAGTGCCAGGTTCCCGAACGGTTCTTTGGGTTGCCACCGTAAAATCACAGGTTCTGGGCCAGAAAAGCCGGTTCCGTTCTGACCCCACAATCCTGCTGGTCTGGAACCAGCGAACCTGTGACGCGAGCTGCCAAAGGGCGGGGCTTTGTAGCATCTCTGGGGCAAACTTGTTTACAAACCTCACCATCATTCACAGCTAAGAGCAGCAGAAGCAGCTAAATGAATGAAAATGAATCAGCAGTGCTCCACCGAGGATCAGCAGCACATGTTTCAAAAGTAGCTTTGGTTCCGCCATGTTGTTTTCAAATCACCCCCAACTTCTGTTTAGGCCCACATTCACATACGTAGTGAGTGACTCCTTAGAGCGGTGGAAACACGGGCCGGTTCTTAAAAGGTTCGCAGGTTCCCAGTAACCGGCACCAGCACTTTTTTATTGGTGGAAAAGAGGTATGAGAAAGTAAGAAATGAGTATGGGCACTAGGGGTGGGTGATATGGCTCTAAAATAATATCACGATATTTCAGGGTATTTTTGCGATAACGATATACTTGGCGATATAGGAAAACTAAAATAATTCATTCATTTCAGGAATATTTTATAATAGTATAACAGTATAATCATAATGTGGCAAAATAAATAATATAGCATAAAATAATATAATGCAGCAAATAATATTGCAGAATATTTAGTGCATGCATATAAACTGCAAACTAAAATAATTATACAATAAATACACCTAAAGCTTCACAGTGAATAATAGACTACTTTTAAGACAGAACAGCCCTATTATCACGATATGGATTTTTAATATCATGATATTTCTGTGTCACGATATATTGTATACGATATAACATTACATTACATTACATTTGGCAGACGCTTTTGTCCAAAGCGACTTACAACAGTCAAGTACAATGTAAAATAAGTTTCAAGGTAAAACAACTTTGGATAGGGATAAAAGGAGGACACAGGGGAATAATAGGATAGAGGAGTGAAGGAGAGGAAGAAGGAAATGAGGGGAAGAAGGAAATGAGGAAATATTGCCCACCCCTAATGGGCACAACTGATTACACTTGCAATATTTAAATTTTTGATATTTATATTCAGTGTTTATTAATTTATTTATTTATTTGTGTATATCTGTATTAACTGCATTGCAGGTATTGTGGAAGAGTACCAGTTGCCTTACTGGGACGTGGTTCCCTCGGATCCATCGTACGAGGATATGAGGGAGGTAGTGTGTGGAAAGGGCATGAGGCCTGCAGTTTCAAACCGCTGGAACAGCGACGAGGTAATGACTTTTAATTCATTACATTTCTTACAAAAAATCAGTTTCTCCCTTTTGGTAGAAAAACATTAATTTTCTTTACCATTATACAGTATAATTACTATTATATCAGTTGTAAAGTAGTGAAGAGGTAATTGAGTAATGTTCTAATCCAGCTTATGAGAAGCAAGAAGTACTCAACTAAGTAAAGAATAAAATTACTTTAAGAATAAAAGGTCAGTCAATCAGTCAATCCGAAACTCAATTTCAAAAATCTATCAAGAACTTAAAGCTCACCTTCCGCGAAAATCCGATTTTTCTTGTTTTTTGTGGAATACAGTAGGTCTCTCCGAGTTGAATGTGTACACCTGCACATTAAACTGTTTTGCAGCCCCCATTGTCTGCAGGAGCTAAGCAAAGAAATCCCCCCTCCCCCCCTCCGAAAAACGGGTGAATTTTGAATTATCTTTCTGCCTACGTAGGCAGAAACTCACAGACCAGCCCACCTTGGCTCGAGAAACTCCCAGAGGCGGAGCTGAAGCGACGCAACATCACCGCTCATCAGTTAGGAGGTGGGAGGCAGTGAGCGGCAGAGCGGCGGAGGGGCGTCGCAGTGCTCCTAGCCAATCAGAGGAGAGATATTTGCATGCTGTTTGCATGTATGAATATTCATGAGCAAAGCTGGAATCCGGTCATTTTGGACACACCCCTAAAACAGTCCATTAAAAAAGAGCTGTACAGAGACACCTGAGCACTTTTTTTTTTACAAAAACGGCTCACATGTCATTCATTCATACTAGAGACCACAACTAGACATTTTAAAATGAAAGAAAAAACGACGGAAGGTGAGCTTTAACAAGAAAGAATTCAGTGCAGTCGCAAAGACCTTTAAAAATATTATGATGATGAAACTGGCACTCATCAGGACCACCCCAGAAAAGAAGAGCAAGAGTTACCTATGTTATACCAGCCTAAGAAACCACAAGTTTTAATTATTATAAATTATTAATTATTAATTATTACCTGTCACAATAATTATATTATCGACTTAATAAATGGACAATAAATGGACATAAATGAATACCTCAATAATATTTGACAATCGTGATATCGTCTATTGTGGTTTTTTATGTTTTTTCATATATATACCGAGAGCATTATTTTAGCCAGTCGTGTAGTTAAATAATCTTCAATAACTGCAGCTCCATACACACGGTGTGGACTGCAGTAGGTAAAGAAAAGAGTATACATTTCCCAAACGAAGATTATTTAAAATTTTGTTGTATTAAAAATACTTTGATATGATACATTATAGGGGTGTGACGAGATCTCGTGGTACGAGATCTTATGGCGCGAGATTAAAACGTGACTATATTTCTCGTCAAGCTTAAACCTTTCTCACGGAAAAAAACAGTTAAGTGTGGACTTTTTAAGCAGGATCTGGCAACACAGTAGCGATAGCAGTGAGTGTGGTGACTGAGCAGTGAGAACAGCTCTCAGCAGAAGAGGGAAATTCGGGCATTTGTATAGAAGATGCTTCTGCTACTTTTAAGTTGTATGTCTGGCTGCATTTTGGCTCCAGTGGAAACAATAAACGGTAACAGAGTGACCAACAAGACACAAACCATATATAAATACTGTAAGTAAATCCTACACGTTACTGTTTCATAGACAGCTGTACTATTCCCTTAGCTCTGTACTGTATTTAAAAACATGTTCTGTCTCTGTTTCACTTCAAGCATAGTCTTAATATGACTGGTTATGGTTATTCATAGTTAAATTACAAGAGATTTAGGAGACAAAAACACAAACCATAGTCTTAATATGACTGGTTGTGGTTTGCACATATTGTTTGCACTATATAAAACCTAGATTTTTTTTTTCTAGTTTTTTTTTTCTTATTTCTCTTAAATCTATATTTCTTACAGAATCAATATGTGAGAAACCAGTCTGTTAAGTTTGCGTTATATGATTTTGTCAAATAAAACTCAACTCAAAACTTCAAGCCATTTTTAATTTTTTACTTTTTCTTTAAAATTGTATTTTTAAATCTCGTCTCGTCTCGTTCTCATGAACCCAATATCGTGTCTCGTCTCGTCTCGTGATATTAGTGTCTTGTCACACCCCTAATATATTCTTATCATTAAGGCAGTGACTTTTAAATGGTCTTAAAATTACAATAGTATCGTTTATCGCAATCATTTCTGGGATGATATATCGTCCACAAAAAAATGCTATCGTGACGGGCCTGATTAAAAAGCTGGTGGCTTAATCCATCTCATGCATCGTTCCCTCCTCTTCCTCTTTTTGCAGTGTCTCAGAGCAATGCTAAAGCTGATGTCGGAGTGCTGGGCCCATAACCCCGCCTCTCGCCTCACCGCCCTCCGAGTGAAGAAGACACTTGCTAAAATGGTGGAATCACAAGACATTAAAATATGAGGAGAACTTCCTCCATATCTCCTCAGCATCTTCTTTTACGGAGAAGAGGAGACGTGAAGAGAAGCTTTTTTTAAAAGACTTTTTAAAACGTTTGTACTGTACAGAGATGAACTGCTGCCTCTGTTGCCTCCTCTGTTCATGAACTCTACCCTACATAGAGTGTAGGGGGCACTATGGAGCAGAGCGCCTTCCTGCCTCACTTTTGATGGGATTCTTCTTCTGGTTGCAGTAACTCTCTCTACAGTAACTCTCAGAAAAAAACAAAGTGTCTTTGTAGCATCCTCTGCTGGACAGTATGTGCCACGACACACGTCTACAGAGAAACCGAGGAACTGAGGAGCTCCAGATCCAGTCCAGACGTTCTGAGGAACGCACCCAGACGAGCCCACCATCCGCTGCTCCGAGACTTCAGGCACTCTTAGATTGGGAGAGGATTGCCAAATTAAGTGGTGCTTTCTGTGAAAGCCTTTTAAAAAAATAATGAAATAATGAAAAGGCGATCGGAAGAAAAGAAATGGCAGCCATTGCCATTCAAAGCAAAGGACTGGAGAGAAGAATGGGAGTCCAGGGGAGAAAACTTTTGGGAGAAAGCTGGCTGAGGATCTCTCTCTCTCTTTATTCCTCTTTCTCTTTCTCTTTTTTTCTTTCTATCCCTCCCTTTATGAAGAGGAATTAGCGCCAAATTGAAAAGCAAACACTACCATGGAAAAATGGAAATGCAATTCACAAGATGCATTGCTATTTATAGGTAAATGTTTGAGTAAAAATTAACATTTTTATTTTGTTCTATAAACTACAGACAACATTTCTCCCAAATTCCAAATAAAAATATTGTAATTTAGAGAATTTATTTGCAGAAAATGAAAAAAAATGGCTGAAATAACAAAAAAGATGCAGAGCTTTCAGACCTCAAATAATGCAAAGAAAACAAGTTCATATTCATAAAGTTTTAAGTTTTAAGAGTTCAGAAATCAATATTTGGTGGAATAATCCTGTTTTTTAATGTAAGTTTTCATGCATCTTGGCATCATGTTCTCCTCCACCAGTCTTACACACTGCTTTTAGATAACTTTCCTGGTGCAAAAAGCATTCCTCTTGATTATATTCCAGAGGTTTTCAATTTGGTAAAATCAAAGAAACTCATCATTTTTAAAAGGTCTCTTTATTTTTTCCTAGAGTTGTATATGCCAAAAAAAATACAAAACCTACAAAAATTACATTATACTTCACTGCACTTGATCTCTTTATTAAAAATAATAATAATAATAATAATTTACATTTCCAAAACTAAACACTGAATTTGTATCAGAATTGCACTTAAAGGGCAATCAGCTCAAATGCATTGTTGTATTGCACTGTGTGGTTCCATGGCTGCGAATGTTCAAAAGCACAATCACAATGCACAGGACTAGAGTTCATCTAGGAGCATTGCTGTATTCGTGCCAAAATTAAATATAATCACTGTCTAATGAGAACCCACTGCTGAAATTGGGACGTTGCTGAGAAACCAGTGAGCTCAAAATAAGGGGAAAGGAAAGATTCGAGTTAAAAATAAACCAAACACACCTACACCACCCAAACCAAATGTAGAAAGCACACAGAGTCATTGTAAAAACACCCCAAGAGTGAGAAACGAGCATGTGTTAAAATCTACTCAACTTTGAAAAAAAAGCGCACATTCGTCTGTAACTGTTCCAGTGTTAATTTATAGAATTAGAGTGTTTATTTCCTCTTATATTCTGTCATGAAAAGATAAGGCTTTCTCTGGTTTAAAGTACAGCTATGAGTGCCCACTTCTGTTTAGTGTCTCAGCAATTTTAGCAGTGGGTTCTGATTGGACAGTGATTACATTTCATTTTGGCACAAATACCATACTGCTCCTAGACGAACTGTAATCCTGTGCATTGTGCACAGTGGAATAGAGCAATGCAGTTGAGCTGATTGCATTTTTTATGGAGGTTTGTGTGCAATTCTGACACAAATTCAGCATTTAGAGTTTTTGGAAATGTAAATTATTGTGTATCGCTTTCTAATAAAGAGATCAAGCGCAGTGAAATGTAATGTAATAGTGGTTTTGCATTTCATTTTGGCATGAATTCTGCATATTAGTCTGTGGAAAAGCAATGCATCTTGTGGATTTCATTTACATTTTATAAAAGTAGTGATTGCTTTTCAATTTAGCTCCTATTCCTCTCAATATCCCTCTCAGAGAGAGAGAGAGATGGAGAGAGAGAGAGAGATATACATATCCAAATGGAGGTATTTTTAGTTATGTTTGCCTTGCCATCCAGCCATCTGCCTGGAACTCTATAAATGGCCGCCGCTCTCAACGCGGATCAAGTGCAGCGAAGGCCACAGCTGCAAAAGAGAGTGAACCCCTATTTTTAATACTTAAAAAAACTCTTGTGTCCCATATTATCATAGAAATGTAAATACTCCCCTTAACTACGTATCGATATTTAAAAAGAAGAAGACGGTAATCCTGTGAATTTGTCTATGTATTCTCTACTTTTTAAACAAAGCTGTCCATTTATAATGTTATAATGAGATTTAATATGTTGTACCTGGTTAAAACTACATTTAAGAACACGTGAGAACTTGTGATTCCATGCCAGATAATCTCCAGTAGAATAGGAGAATACCTGTTTGAAAACTTCTTCTTGGCCAAGACCACTAGGGGGCGCTCCTTAACGAGTGAGTCCAAAATGAATGGGTTGTTATGAAGCTATTTACCTTTACTCATCTCCTCAACATAGAACAATATCAGGGGCCCTATTGTACACCCTGCGCAAGGTGCGTCACGATGCTCATTGCTATCTTACACCCCGGCAACAGTCTTATCGTCATGCCTTGTGCCTGCACTATTAAAATAGCATCGGAGTTTAGGAATAAATCTACACTGATGGGCGTAGTGGTCTGGGAGTGAGGTGTGTTTAGGTAAATTTGAGGCGGCAGGAAATAGGAAAGGTGCGCCACTGGCCGATTAAAACCCTGACAACAGTCAACACTCAGCTGTTCAATCCTATCTTAGCCATGCAGGAGCTTTGAGTGCCCTCAACAATAAACAGAATAAAGAATAAATAAAATATCATTGCTTCTTTGCTTAAAGGAGTGGACTTTTGGTGCAGTAAAACATGATAAAATGTACTTAACTTAGTTAAATAGCACAACTCCGTTCTTCCACAGCTTTCTGAGATCCAGACATTTTGTGCTTTTTGCCCAGCACTCTGTACAACGGGCACGTTGGGTCATATTTTGCACTGATTAATCGCTTTTTTCACCGTTATCCAGCTCAAAGTAGCTTAAGACCTCATTGCTAGAATCCGGAGAGCTCTGACATTTAAAACGAGGCATTAATAACTTTTAAAAAAGTGCACAAAAAGCTTATAAAAAAAACACTGTTTACTTCCTATAACGCTAGCTTCTGCTCTGGGTGCCGCCTTCACTGTACTGATAATGACATAGACATATATACATAGAGTCCGCATAGCCTGCCTTCTGGCGTAGCAGCTGGTGCCCAGTGCATTTATTTACACTGAGAAATATATATATAATCACAAATCGCAACCCAAAATGTACCCCATTTTTGCACAATTTGGTTTGTTACAAAGGGCAGAAATGTTGTAATGATTCAGGACACTGTCCTGCGCCTGTAAACTCCAGTTATAAGCCTATAAGCTAAACATGCTCTTGCTGTAACTCCAGCATGAGCTCACCAACCAATCAGCACTCAGTAGCAGTATGCCTTTAATATGCCTTTACTGCCTAAAACCTAAAAGCTGTTTTTTGTAGAAATAAAAATAAAAAATACAGGTAAGTTATTTGCTTTTTAGTGAAATATTAATTCTACTTTCTAATATTAAAGGATTATCCTAGACAAATAGTTAATTACTATTAGCTCCATTCATCCTCATTCATTCAGGAATCACTCGCAGGCTCCCTCTAGAGTTTAACAGGCTCTTCATAAACAGCTCTAGCCATCATACAGAAGATGCATTGATTGGCCATTGGCTATAAGTATAAGTCGCTGGTGTTGGCTCTCAGTAGTCGACTGATCCAGATATTGAACATGCTAGATATTTGCAGAGGTTTTAAAGGGTCACTACACAGTTTTACGTTTAAGAACCCCTAAAATGTCCTCATGGAACTTTACTTTTAATTTTAGAAGTAAAGTTCCCTTACAGATTTTTTTACTTTTAACAGCTACAACTTTACTTTTAACGCAGCTATGCACAGGCCAAAGTGTAGAGTTGTTGAAGAAGCAAAAATTGGGCTTAAAGACCAGTTTAGTTTGATTGCACGTGGTGTAAAACCAGTCTAAATGCCAGTTTTCATTAGCAAATACAGTCATTTATCATTTTATCATAGACCATTCAATCTCATATTGCCACACATCACTGAATCACACTACTAAATATAAGAATGTGGCTTGGATTGCCCTGCCAAATTAACAAATTTAACGAATTCACATTATTCTTAAAGGTTTTTACATTTTTGGGGGAAAATCTGACTGATTTCTTTTGGTATCGAACGTCATCAGTATATAATGGGATAGAAGAAGACAAGTGCATGTGCTATTTATTCTAATCATGCCATGTTGAATGAGTTCTTGTGGCGAGAAAAAGAACTTTGTAGAAGTACGAATACTTACACATGAATTCTTCAAACTTGTGTACTCTATATTATTATTATTATTATTATTATTATCACAGAACAGAGCAACACTAGATTTTTATATTCTTTAAGTTAAAACAGTTTAATCAGCCTTATTCCCACACAAAATACAGTATTTTACAGTGTAGTAAATGGTATAAAAGTGGTGCATTTCATTTAGGAACAGTGACTTTTAACCCCTTTTAAACCCTGTATGCTGTTAACATGAGTTTTATAGGCCTTAAAACTGAGCCCTGTGGGACTCCACACGATCAAGATATGCTTAACTTAATGCTTAATACAAAACAGTTACAGTTTTACAGCCTGATTTCGGGTTAAAATATGAATAATAAATACAGGATTTCAGGGGTTAAACAAGCTTCTCTCCACAGATATTTGGTGCACTTGAGAGCCTAATATGAATACCATATTAATATTACAGTCATGAACATTATTTACAGCACGAACAAGGAAATATATACAGAGTACATCAATTCCATTGCACACTTAAAAAAATATAATAATAAAATCAATGGTCATATTAATTAGAGCTGGGCAATATGATATGGCGGTATTTTATCATATCGTGATAAATTTTTATTATCTTTTTAAGCATATCAAGGACACTATCAGTGCTTAAAGAACACTGATCCAACTAGAACCCTTTAATTTGATGATGTGCAGCAAACTAAAACTATAAAAAATATATAAACTCACTAGAAATGAAGAAAATGCGTTTAATATCGTGCATCATTAAAATGCATTCAAATATATGGTGATGTAATAATTTATCATGATATATTTACCATATCGCCCATATTTTGTTTATTATAAATTGTTTTAATTGCAGTACGTCTACTTTAGGCCTCAATAAACAGCTAAATCTCATTCTTAATGATTGGTCAGTTTCGAGTTTTGAGTTTTTATCAGTTATTCCCTCCAAAAATTAAATTTTCATTACAAAAATAGCAATTAAGTTAAGTTAAGGTAAGCTCATTATCATGCATCTGAGGCTACTGAGAAAAAAAAAAAACTAGAAATAAGAATGAGGGCTTCTGGGAAATGTAGTGCATATATTGAGTGCTGTGATGCATCCATGTTTTCTTTACCAGGTTGTGCATGTAATAGAGCTGGGCAATATGATGATATTTTATTGAATCATTAATTTAATCGTTATTATTATTGTATCGGCAATATGCTTTTTTTTCATGCATATCGCGGATTTCATCATCAGTGCTTATTGTGTACTACCCAACTATACATTTAATTACAGAGAGTGTAATTAGTGAGGTTTAGGAAAGTCCATGAAAAACACTATTATTAGGGATGTGGTATCGGCCAACTTTTGTGGTATCGGCCGATACCGAGTACCGATACCGATACCAACTGTCTTATCCTGAATAAGATATAATAACCTGATTGGCTGCTCCAGAGTTTCCGACTTTTTTCGAAAGATCTGTTAAGATGATTGGCTGCAGTAGATAATGATTGACAAGGAGCTCCTGTTGTCTACTTAAAATCTAAAATCTTAATCTGTAGGCACTTTTCAGATTATCACAATACGTTGCCCACGGTAACAATGCTACCACAATACTGTGATTCTGCGATTATTCTCTAGATACTACTTTTACAGAATCTGTGTTTCTGAAGAGGATAAAATACTCCTAAATAAGTAAATGCCAGGATTTATAAGGATTTATTGGTGTCAGTTTACTCTATTCATTTGTTTATAGCGCCTCCATGTGGAGTTAATAAGCATTATACTTACTTCTAGTAAGTCTAATTAAGGAGGCGACTCTTAGAAAGTTTAGAGTTCCTATAGTTCAATACAAATATTGATATTTGATACCAAGTGTAGATACCATAAGATATGATCGATGTGATGTTATATCGCGATATATATAGCGATTATATAGCGATATGTTGTCCTGCATTAATTGTTATAATATCATCCACCATAAAAAAAAAACTTTAACCCCTAAAAACCTGTATTTAAGCCCACATGTCCCATAATGACAATGCTGTCATAGTTAACTTAAACCTTTAAAAGCTGTGTAAAAATTCCTTATAACACTTTGTCCTTTCTTTTAACTCATTAATTCTTTTAACTCATTAACTAAGTTCCTAAGTGACATATATCTATATCTCGCTAAACATCCTGAGAGCATCTTCACTACAGGACAGTATGTGAATCTATCTGTGTTAACCCTTTTAAAGTGTATTTTAGCTTCTACAGATCTGTTCCAACTGTTTAAATTAACAATTCAAATGCTTTTAATTAAATGGTTTAAATTCTATATACAGGTGCATCTCAAACAAGTAGAATATAATTGATATAGAATTTCTCTCTGCTGACAACTTTTATAGAAATGCGGATTTCATTTTCCAGCAGGACTTGGCACACTGCCCACACTGCCAAAAGTACCATTTGGTCTTATGTAATATTATTATATAATTTTCTGAGATACTGATTCAACAATAAAAGAGAAAAACACTTAAAATAGATCACTTTGTGTGTAATACATCTATATAATATATAAGTTTCACATTTTGAACTGAATTACTAAAATAAAGTAACTTTTCAATGATATTCAATGATACGTTTTTGAGATGCACCTCTAAATAGTTCTGACCTGATTTCTTGAACAAAATATAAGTTTTAAAATAAGATTTTACATCATGATTTTAACCTTAAAATGTCCCCATAATATGACACATTTTTAATTTCTTATTCAAATATATGCTTGGTATCAATATATATACCTGTGGAACTCCGCAAGACATGCTTTACTAAATAGGTCACCAAATTCAACATTTACAATTTAAATTAGCCTAGAATCTAGGGGTTAAATATCACGATATAATACTTTTAGCACATTTTTTGCCCAGCTGTAATGCCGTCATGCAATATGAGGTCTGTCCATTGCAACCAATGCCAGTAAATGTTAACATTAATGTTAATGAAACTGTCTCGTAGCCAAAAGATGCTTCTCTGTGTAATTGAATGACTACAGATTCTGTTTCTTGTTTGTCGTTTTTTGTCCAATGTTCAGAAGTTGTTCAAAACTTGTGTAGAAAAGTCTAAAAATATTAACTTTTTTTTGTTTTATATTTTGTACAGCATCTTGGTTTAAAAAAGGTGCCTTATGTTTACCAAGAAAAGCTGTTCTGTACACAGAATTTGTCCATTGTATCAATTTTTAAGTAAATTACATTATTTTAGTACGCAATATGTGTGTTTCTCTCACTTTTTTTGTGAATGGTCTTCTATTGTTGTTGATTGTGGCACCACCAGAATGATTTTTTGTTTTGTTAACATTTATTTAAAAAGGTTCTTTTTACATTTGAACTATTACAAAATTTAATTTAGTTTAAACTGCTGCCACTATGATCAGAAAATTGCTGGTTCGAATCCCGGTCATGCAGCTTGCCATCAGCTGCCAGAGCCCTGAGAGAGCTCTGACCAATTGGTCTTGCTCTCTCTGGGTGGGTACAGTAGATGGCGCTTTTTCCCCTCATCACTCCTAGGGTGATGTGGATCAACACAAGGCTGCGTCTGTGAGCTGATGCATCAGAACCAAAAAATCTGCAGAAGTATTGGAGCTGCATGAGATGGATAAATAATCCCTATCACCACTATCACCATTAGGAACCTCTACAACTCCATGACGAGACGCCTGGCATGTTATGTTACACAAATATGTTACAGACTACTTCTATATGTCTAGCTCAATAAATATTCCCCATATCAATCTAAATATTTAATCATTTATTGTTCCTAGTGATTTTTTTTATCTTACTTCCAAATAGATAAAACACACTTCCAGCACTTCCTTCTAGGAGCATCTATTTGGTGATTTTTCAGAAATGTACTTCCTTTTCCAGACGTATCTTTGCTTCAAAAAGTTATGAAATCTGTAAAAAAATAAAAAAATAATGTAATGCGCTTCCTTGTTCATTTTATTATGACTCTTCTTTGTACAGCACAAGGTACTATATGTCCATTACATACAGGTGCATCTCAATTTTATATGTTATATTATTTGACAGTTACGTAATTTCAGTAATTCAGTTCAAAATGTGAAACTCATATATTATATAGATGTATTACACACAGAGTGATCTATTTTAAACACTTATTTATTTTATTGTTAATGATTTTGGCTTACAGCCAATGGAAAACCAAAAGTTAGTGTCTCAGAAAATTTGAATATTATATAAGATCAATTGGTACTTTTGGCAGTGTCGGCAGTGTGCCAAGTCCTGCTGGAAAATGAAATCCACATCTACATAAAAGTTGTCAGTAGCAGAGGGAAGCATGAAGTGCTGTAAGATTTTGTGGGAAAACAAAACTGCACTGATTTTAGGCTTGATAATAAAACACAGTGGATCAACACCAGCAGATCACATGTCTCTCCAAACCGTCACTGATCATCAGTAAATTTTACATTTCATTTGTAAATCAAGGGACCAGAGTCACTTCATGCTTCCCTCTACTGACAACTTTTATGAAGACACAGATTTCATTTTCCAGCAGGACTTGGCACACTGCCCACAGCAGTAAAGCCAAAAGTACCAATTGTTCTTATATAATAGTCTAGATTTCTGAAACACTGATTTTTTTGGGGGTTTTCATTGGCTGTAAGCCATTATAATAATCAACAATGAAAGAAATAAATGATTAAAATAAATCACTCTGTGTGTAATACATCTATAAATAAAGCAACTTTTCAATGATAATCTTAATTCTTTGAGATGCACCTGTATGTCTCTGGGTGAAATCTGTATGGGTTGTTTTTTGCAGTTCTGCAGATGGCCACAGGAGGCACTCAAGCACAACAAATCTGGCTTAGCTTTTCAGTTTAGAATCCAATATGGAGTCTTTTTGTGTACTAAAGTCTTTGGTGTGTTTGGCAGTTTTGGCCACAGTTAATTCCTCTGACTGGCCAGAGCCTTTTCTTATAGAACCGGTTCTGATTCAGTTCTCTTGTCCAGGTCTTCAGTTCCAAACAGCAGAACCCCAGACAGTGTATTGTCATTAGGCTGTCCTTGGCGTAGTCTTCCTTTCACCAGTTCCAGTGTAACTTTATCACCTTCCTGAAGCTTCAGGAGACTTGCTTGGCTCAACAGTCTTTCAGTACCCTTAACTTGTCTGAGGGAGGCCACGGGTACCGTGCCACGTCTTAGTTGAGCCAATCCAGGGCCTGTTTCAAAGTCCAAGGTCACTAAAAAGAGGTAGAAACCAGCCTGAGGAGCCTGGAATTCTCCTATAGAAGGTCTGTAAGCATTGCCATGGTTTAGAGACACTTTCTCAGAGACAAATATTGTGTCTTTTTCATTGATCCTGTCTCGCAAAGTTGTGACGAATGCAAGCTGAGAGAATGGCGACCCTGAGGAAGATATAAAAAAAGGGAAAAGATGGATTAGATGTTGGCAAGGTATGTTTTTTTTTTTGTTTGTTTTATTGATATTTCCATGAGCTGCTTCATTTCTTCTTGCAAACAGTCTCATTTTTAACCCTCTTATTATGTTTGGGGTCAATTTGACCCCATTTAATGTTTAAATAAATAACACCTTTAAATAAGTAGTTAATCTAATTTTATTTACTTAATTTAATTTAATTTATTTACTTAATTTAATGGGGACAACTGGGTAAACATAAAATTAATGTGATGGTTTGTTCTTTGTGTGCTGTACACATTTTGTATACATCTGTGTTTTAGCTGCTAAAAAAAGTGCAGGAAATTATTATATAATACACTTTTACCCAAGTTTCTTTCACATGCTATTTTTACTTTTTGACTACTTAAATAGCCTTTAAAAAAATACAACCAGTTAATAATATATATATATATATATATATATATATATATATATATATATATATATATATATATATTTATATATATATATATATATATATATATATATATATATATATTTATATATATATATATATATATATATATATATAAATATATATATATATATATATATATATATATATATATATATATATATATATATATATACATATATATATATATAATGAAGGTCACTTTAACATGCAATTTTATAATCTTCAAAAAATTTGTAGAGCCCTAAAATAACTATAACTGTAATTAGTGTAAGAACCACTGATAGTTCATGTAACAGGGGGGCGGGGGTTTCAGGGAAAACATAATTTTCACAAGAACCTAATATTTCTCATTCTGTGGAGGAATATATTGTCCCTACAAACATATTAATAGTTCACACAACATAACGGTATAAACCGTTTATACTGCAGCTTCTAAACCGGTTCTCTATGTGCTCTGTGTGATCTATCTTTCTCAAGAAAATACCAGTAAGATCTCAATTTAAGGTAAATGATTGAGATTTTATGGTGATGTGCCTATTTCTCCATAGTCACATTTCACGTATTCTGAAATTTCTTAAAAAGGCTATTTGACTGGTCAAAAAGTAAAAAAAAGCATGTGAAAGAAACTTGGGTAAAAATGTAAAAATGTATTATTATATAATAATTTCCTGTAGTTTAAAATTGCTGGGTTCAAATTGACTGCAAACATAAAATTTTTATGTTTGTTAATTTAAGTAAATTTGAACATAAGAGGAGGGTTAAAAAATCAAAATGATTGTGGCATATTCGCACGCATTCTCCATATTGTCCAGAAGAGGTCAGTCTTGCAAAATGTTAATGTAAAATTCTATTTAAATGTTTTTGGACTTTTTGAGGCTGTTTAAAAGGCAGGGGACTAAAATAGAAAAAAGGGCACCTAGTACATAACATGGGGCCACCAGAGATGGAAAAATATATGATGCACCATATGGGTCATTATCAAAATACTGTGCCATTGTCCCTAAGAAAAAAAGTGAATTATTTGATAATTTATCATATTTAAAAGCCTTAAACTACAAAGAAATCATATTTTCTCCACATTCACCACTTTATATTTGCATTTTCACTTATGCATTTGTCCTCCCTGTAGGACAGGATAGACAATCACAGGGTGGATGTTTTTAGTAAATATTGCCATTTGATTAAAATGTGCTTGATCTATTTTTAAATTTCTAAAATTATTTTAATTGACATGTGATGTAACTCGACATACAGCTCTGGAAAAAAATAAGAGAGCACTTCAGTTTCTGATTCAGTTTCTCTGATTTTGCTATTTATAGGTTTATGTTTGAGTAAAATGAACATTGTTGTTTTATTCTATAAACTACAGACAACATTTCTCCCAAATTCTAAATACAAATATAGTAATTAAGAGCATTTATTTGCAGAAAATGAGAAATGTCTGAAATAACAAAAGAGATGCAGAGCTTTCAGACCTCAAATAATGCAAAGAAAACAAGTTCATATTCATAAAAAGTTTTAAGAGTTCAGAAATGAATTGGTGAAATAACCCTGTTTTTTAATCACAGTTTTTATCATGCATCTTGGCATCATGTTCTCCTCCACCAGTCTTACACACTGCTTTTGGATAACTTTATGCTGCTTTACTCCTGGTGCAAAAATTCAAGCAGTTCAGTTTGGTTTGATGGCTTGTGATCATCCATCTTCCTCTTGATTATATTCCAGAGGTTTTCAATTTGATAAAATCAAAGAAACTCATCTAATTTTTATGTGGTCTCATATTTTTTCTGAGCTGTACTTTCTTAATTTGGTGGGCACATAATCATAATGTATTGCAAGAAAGGGCCCTATTCTCTTTTTTTCTGTTTTTTGTCCTATCTTAAGGGCAGTCAATATGGCGCTTTGTCTTTTTTCTCGTTTTTGTCACTTTAGCAACCATTTATTCAAACATAGGGTCACAAGGGGTGGCGTTTGCCCCCCTCCTTGCCCCCTGAGTACTGGCAAACCCATTCTATTACACTATTCTATTGAACTAATGAAAACTTGGCAAATTACCTTTTCCAATGCTTCTTTTCTTGCGTATTCCACTCGACTCCACTCCTTTCTCCTTCACAGTCTGCCCTTTCTTTTTCTTCCTGTCCTTCCTGGAAAGCATCGTCCACAGCTGTTCCAAGTTAAGGCTGTGGGAAGCCCTGGCCAGCTCTTCTGTGTGGCTGAACAAATTCTGGAAGATTCTCAGATGATCCCCCAGATCCTGTCGTAGGGAGGCGACCTCCGCCTGCAGTTCTTCCACTGAGCCACCGGGGTCGGCAGTGCAGTTGCAGGGTTTCTGTTCTATCTGAATGATCCTGTTCGCCAGCTCCTCCACTTCCCTTCCCAAACTCCAGAAGTCGCTGACTGAGTAGTCCCCGCCGTCGTCATCATTATCTTCTTCGAGGGCGGGACTCAGCGGTACGTAGTGATCTTCATGATGATCTTCAACGTTCCTTCCTTGGTTGTCAATGAGGCCCCAATCTGAGAATGCCACCGGGTCATCGCTGGTCATCTGGTGATGATCTTTTTCAGGTCTTTTCTGCTTTATTCTCAACGATTCCAGGCTAATCTCATGGGTTTCCATCTGGTCTTGCATGAGCTTTAATCTCTGCAGTAGAACTGGAATGGACAGCTCTTTCTGCTGGTTATTGGACCAGCTTGAGAACTCCATGACCTCGTCTCCTAAAAGTATCTCCAGAACCTCAGAGTGACGTATCGCATCCTTGAGTAGGGACGAGAAAGATGCAGAGAGGTGTTTAATCTCAGTAGCTTTGACACCAAAACTCTCGTTGAGCTCAAGTATCTCCCTTTGGCTTCCCAAGAGCGAGCCTTTCAATTGGGATAAGTCTTCATTAAGAGTCCTGCTCTTCGCTTGCTCAAATGCCAACGATTCCTTCACGCTCAACAAGGCTTGATGAAGATCTTCCACTTGCATGGCCCAAGGACTTGACAGGCCTTGGTTCTTCTTGGCCTCTGCATCTTCCAGGGCGTATTGGTTTTCTTTGGCCAGGTCGGTCACATTGGCCACCTTCAGTTCCAACAAAATCAACGATTCTTGAATTTCTTGACAGCTGCAATCCTCTGCAACTGTGTTGGTGGTTTGGTCATTTCTTGATTGGACTTGCTGATAGATACTGTCCAAGTAAAGTTCAAGCTCCCGCAGATGTCTCTCCTGGCTGCTGAGATTAGCCGCTAACTCGTTGATGCTTTTGATCGCAGCCACTTTAGTCGCCTCCAATTCCAGCCCAGTTTCCGCAAAATGAATTTCCGAGCTTCGGCTGACCCCATCCAGTCTCGTGCTCAGGTTCTGCAGGCAGTGGTCCAACTTCTGGGCAGCGTTCATCAAGTGCGTGGAGTTCTCAGACAAGGCACTGAGCTGTGCAGTGTTATTCAGCACTTTCTGGTCCAATCTACTGATGGCCTCCCACATGCCAGACACCGGTGCTGGCGGGCCTTCACTCACACGAGCTGAGGGAGCATATTCTGCCTCCATTACTTCCTCCAGATTTTGCTGACTACGTCTGATCTCCTCCACTGACTGACGTAGAGACTGCAGACTCACCTATAATGATGGTGCAAGAACAATAACAACAACAGAAGGTATTTTAAAAATGGTGAGAAAAGGAAACCAAATAAAAGGCTCAGATTGTGTTCAGACTGCAGGTATATCGGATTTGTTTCTTTTATAACCAGGGGTGGATTTCCCAAAAACGATTAATCTTAGCGAATAACGAACACACTAACGAACGACGTGATAAAAGAACGAGCCAGTTCTGCGAGTGTTTCCCAAAGAGCTTCCGAAGAGAAAATTAACAAACAAGTTTAAAGAACATCTTTGTTGACTCCTTCCCTGAAACAGAGCACTCAGTCGAACCATAAACATCGATTCAGCACTGCCAAATATGCATTATTTATTCACCATTACACCGGAAAAACATATAAATGAGTTGTAATCAATATAATTATACATATTTGGAAATTTTAATAACAAAAGGATGTACTAAGCATTGATAAAATACTCCTAAACATGCATATGACTAAATAAATTAACAAAAAATACTATATTAAAGCCATTATCTATTTTAAAACTTTGAACTGCTCTTTCTCTCTCTTTCTCTGTCTCTATCAGTGGCGGATGCTGGTCTTTCAAGGAGGGGAAGCTCAATTTCGGCCTACATCTTAACATATGTAGTTTTATTTATGCGTAAATTCTACTCTCCCTAAGATTTTTTTTTTTGTAAAAAAAAAAAAAAGGCATTATTTTCAAGTTTTCACTACACAACAAAAAGGTACCCATTCTTTACATTGAACAATTAAATTAAAAAGACGCTATGACATGAATAAACATAAAATGATCAGTAAAAAAAAAAAAAATACGCAAAATCTTTAAAGTTGGTAAAGGAAAAAATGCACGTAAATTTATTTCACACAGTTTTAATTTCTTTAAATAATCCCTTTATTAATTTAAATTATTTAAATTATTTTTAATGATAACACAATACTTACTACTTGGCCCCTGTTCATTTATGTCCTGAGATGGTTTCA
Organism: Astyanax mexicanus; assembly: GCF_023375975.1. Classification (NCBI taxonomy): domain Eukaryota; kingdom Metazoa; phylum Chordata; class Actinopteri; order Characiformes; family Acestrorhamphidae; genus Astyanax; species Astyanax mexicanus. Next base: position 40,704,485 of record NC_064422.1, on the reverse strand, counting down.
TCAAGAGGCATGGACAACAGTACAGAAGTCAGTCTCCAAACACAAGTAGCTACAGAAAAGCACCAGAAATAGAAGCTGGATTTGTTGCTAGTCGTTTTTAATAAAGAAAATGGCGCTATAAGGATTAGGAAAGTCTCCGGTTCAACTCAGAACAGAATGAAAATGCTCCCATCACAGAGTTTTACACTAAAAGGTCGCTGATTCGCTCATTTCACTGTCAATCAAAAAGGGACTCCGCCTCAGACAGATCATCCAATCATCACGCAGAAGCTGAGCGTCGGGCCGGCCGAGGCCAGCCCACTGCCCCATAGACCCCCAGAGACTCTGAGCATCCGATGGGCGGGACAAAAGCCAGCATTTATCCAATGACTCGTCTGGTTTGGCCGCGCGCTTTGCTCCTCTATTGAAGTCTGTGCACTGTTTAAAGCAGCGCTGTGAAGCTGCGGGAATGAGTGAGAGGAAAGCCGCGGTGTTACCAGTGATAAGAAGCTGATTCTGAACTAAGTTCAGCGCGTTGTAGTGCATATTTAATCAGTGACATGTACACACAACAGTATATATTTAATCACTTATTGTTTTACATTTTAGGGGAAGCTGAGCTTCCCTTGCAGTCTTAGAGCAATCGCCAATGATCTCTATATATATATATATATATGTATATATATGTATATATATACATATATATACATATATATATATCCAGGAACACAGCTCATCCTAGCTCGTCGCCATCTTAGTTGGGTTTAGGTCTGGGGATTGTGGAGGACATGCAATGTTTTGTTTACTAGATAATTCCATGTTTGTCACTTAATTGTTTTCATGTGTTTAATATTAATCTCCAATGTAGAAAATAAACGAATTAAAAAATAAAGAAAATGAGACGTGTCTTAACTCTTGAATGGTACTATGGTATATATGTTTGTAAATTAGTTTGCCCGGATGAACAGCCACAATGTTGGTTAGAAGTATATATACAGTATATGTTTTGGCTGTGCAATATACAGATTATTTACAGATATGACAAAAATCCTATTTAAGGCCGATTAACACAGACTGACAAATTTTCTATGAATATGTTTTTTTTAACACAACGCACTTTTACTTCAATGCTCTGTAAAGGGGGCTAAACATGCCATAGCTATTATAAGTCTCCATTTTTTTTCATCTATCTGCTTCCTTCTCCTAGTTTATCTGCTCTTTAAAGAGCCACTAAACCCTAAACCATATTTTTTCATTAATAGCTGAAATGTGTTCCCTTAAAGTAATGAAACATATCAGTCCTGCTTATTTATTTTTTTTTTTACAAACATTTCCTAAAAAATGCTTTTATTGTGGTATTTTCTGCCTCTGCAGCACCCTCTCAGGTTCAACTGTGTTATAGGCGTGGATGATGTTTCTGTGTACTTTGGTACGCAGAGACATCACAAAATGCAGATCAGACAATTAATAATACCGCTCCCCTGCTTACGACATCCAGACATTTCACTGCTATCAGAGTCACACTGCTGCAGCTCAGCCAATCAGTTCTTCCTTGTGCCCTGCCTTTAAACCCATACATCACCCAGTGCCCCAAAGTACTCCTCTTATTTTTTTTTAGCCTTTTTCAAACTAACTAGTTCAAATACAGTAAACATGAACCTGGTTCAGAGTTTAAGGTTTTACAAAAACAAACAAAAAAAACATTTAAAAGTATCTACAAATACGGTTTGGATTAGATTAGCAAAAAGTCTGAACACAGCATTTTTTTTCTTATATACAGAGGTTGGATAATAAAACTGAAACACCTGGTTTTAGACCACAATCATTTATTGTGGTGACGGACAGTTCTGGTGGAAACAGGAGAGTTGAGGTGCACATTGAATTCTGCGTGATTTGATCAGCCGTGGATTTATGTTTTTTGGATACAATCCGGGTTAGCACCCGAACATCCCTTTCAGACAGCTTCCTCTTACAGCGTCCACAGTTAATCCTGTTGGATGTGGTTGGTCCTTCTTGGTGGTATGCTGACATTACCCTGGATACCGTGGCTCTTGATGCATCACAAAGACTTGCTGTCTTGGTCACAGATGCTCCAGCAAGACGTGCACCAACAATTTGTCCTCTTTTGAACTCTGGTATGTCACCCATAATGTTGTGTGCATTGCAATATTTTGAGTAAAACTGTGCTCTTACCCTGCTAATTGAACCTTCACACTCTGCTCTTACTGGTGCAATAATGTGCAATTAATGAAGATTGGCCACCAGGCTGCTCCAATTTAGCCATGGAACCTCCCACACTAAAATGACAGGTGTTTCAGTTTCATTGTCCAACCCCTGTCTCTAAAGGTGTTTAATGATTGGTTACCTGTAGACCCTCATGACTCCGGTTCATTCGAAGGTCAATATTGTCCTCTAGGCTCATCAGGTTCTGCTGTAGCTGCTGTTGCTGGAACTCTATTGTCTCCTCTACCTGTTTTTGCTGTAAGTGGAGTTGGGACTGTATCTGGCGTATCTGAAGGCTGTTGTCCTCCAGCTTTTCCTCTATTGTTCCAGTGTGAGTCTGTCTATTGTTGAATAGATGCTCTTTCTTCTCATGCTTCAGCTTCTGCAGATCCATGGACAGATCCTTGACCTCGCTGGACAGATGCTGCAGAGTGTGATTAAAGCCGTCCAGCACTGGCTGAAGGTGGGTCATCACAGCTGCAAAGACTTTATGGACCGTCAAGAGAGTGACCGAGTCCATGAACGGCAGAGAACCAGTGGGAGGGATTGTTCCACCAGAACCTGAAAACAGTACATTAATAGGTCAGTATGAATATAATGTTTCTTTAGCTGTAAGTTTAGTTTCTTTTGTCCTTAATGGATTTACCACTTTAAAATAACTTTCATTAATATATTTCTTTGTTTTTCTCTCAAGAAAGGCTTCATTTTAAAGAAATGCATGTTTAAATTATTGATATTTACGACAAAAAAAATCACTCCTGTTAATGGCACTCACTCCTGTTACTTTTCATGTTTTGAGTAACAGGGACGAAAGTAACAGGAATATGTTTTTTAGCATAGAATTGCAAAAACATGAACAATAGCTAAATGGCAGCTATGCTAATAGCATCAGGACACTGAGCACATTCTAGTGATTTTTTGAAAATAATCAAATAAGATCTAAGAATTAATTTAGGTAACGGGAGTGAGTGTTGAGATTGAGCTCCTCAGTCATGTTTTATGAAAAATAGAAATCCTCTGTGCGTGAGGTGCTAGTCCTAGTGCATGATACTTCTGCACTTTGAAAAGGTAATATAAAAACCTTCTCAGTGTAAAAAGATTTTTATTTTAGTTCAATGTATGATTATTTCTTTCTTAGATTGTATTTCAGATTTAAATTCTAAATGTAAATAGTGAACAAAGTTTTGCTAAAGTTTTTTTTGTTTGTTTTTTTGTCTCTGTCAGTATGGTGTGAATTGCACATTACCCCACTGTAGTTACTTTAAATGCAGTTCGTGCACGAAATGTTTATTTATTATGCTTAGGTCAGTGCCTGCATGTAAATAGATTTCTCACCAACGTTCCCTGGAACAGGAAACAGTGGGACGCTGGGAGGCGGCTGAACTGGACCATTATCCCAGCTTCCATCCTCCAGCAGGTCAGTCTCTTCACCACCTACAGGGAGGAAGTATGATGAGTGGGAGTGAGAACAGGAAGATGGACAAAATTACGTTTAAAAATGAGTCCAGGCACACAGGGCTGGGTTGCTGGGATTAAAATAAACAATAGTTTTTAAAAGTTGGCAAAATATCAAAAATCAGAGGGAATATTAATAGGATGTTTCATTTTTTTAGATTAGTAAAAGAAACAGTAATCACTACCCCAAAAATAGGAGGCAGAAGTAGTATTATTCTGTACAGAGAAGAGCTCTAAAAGGGTTTTAAATAAATAGTTAAATAAACTGTAGAATATTTGCTTATCTTAATATACAGGGGTTGGACAATAAAACTGAAACACCTGGTTTTAGAGCACAATAATGTATTGTGGTGACGGACAGTTCTGGTGGAAACAGGAGAGTTTTGGTGCACATTGAATTCTGCGTGATTTGATCAGCCGTGGTTTTATGTTTTTTGGATACAATCCGGGTTAGCACCCGAACATCCCTTTCAGACAGCTTCCTCTTACAGCGTCCACAGTTAATCCTGTTGGATGTGGTTGGTCCTCCTTGGTGGTATGCTGACATTACCCTGGATACCGTGGCTCTTGATACATCACAAAGACTTGCTGTCTTGGTCACAGATGCTCCAGCAAGACGTGCACCAACAATTTGTCCTCTTTTGAACTCTGGTATGTCACCCATAATGTTGTGTTCATTGCCATATTTAGAGCAGAACTGTGCTCTTACCCTGCTAATTGAACCTTCACACTCTGCTCTTACTGGTGTAATAATGTGCAATTAATGAAGATTGACCACCAGGCTGCTCCAATTTAGCCATGAAACCTCCCACACTAAAATGACAGGTGTTTCAGTTTCATTGTCCAACCCCTGTATATTAAGACATTAGGATGTTAATATTATATGTCATATAGTGCCACGGTTGCTTAGTTACTTATGGGTTTTAGTAAATAAATCTGTACTGCGTTAATGAAAATATATTTGCTCATCCTAAAATGCATGATATACATTTTTAAAATAAATAATAAAAAATAGATGTAAAACAAAGAAGTGTCATTTTGGTTTAGGCTATACTTACAACATACATCTTAAAGTGAATTCTCAAACTTTTAAACAGACCAGACTGCGATAAGTATCCAGTATATTGTTGCTGTCATACAAAAAAATTACATACATTTTTGCTCATAATTATTATGTGAATTTGACAGTTGTTCTTTATATTATGTGAAAATTTTGGGATGAATGGAGCAATAGAAATGCTCAAAATGACTTGGAAATGTTTTGGGTCAGGGATTAAGCCAAACGTATTTTCCTTTTAATAAAAAAATCTCCATTCAAAATGCTTAATGTGTAGTTCAAGTCCAAGTCTAAGCCCCGTCTGGGAAACTGTAAATTAACTGTGATTAATCACACTTTTTTGGAAAGCTGAGTTCAATTTAACTACTAACCACAACAAGGCCTGATTAATGCCAGACCTGTAGAATCAAGAAATCACTTATAGCTATAGAACCTGTCTGACAACATGAAGCAGATAAAAGATCTCAAAAAGCAGCACATTATTATTATTATACCCCCATCTGAAGAAAACATTCAAAAACAGATGAGAAAACAAAGTCATTGATCATCTATCAGTCTGGAAAAGGTTATAAAGTCATTTCTAAATCTTTGGGACTCCAGAGAACCACAGTGATTCACTATTATTCACTAATAGAGAAAACATGGAACAGTGGTGAACCTTCCCAGGAGTGACCGGCCGACCGAACAAAATTACTCCAAAAGGGCATGAACAACTCATCCAGGAGGTCCCAAAAGAACCCAGAACAACATTTAAAGAACTGCAGGTCTTAAAAGGTTTGGATAGTTTTTTTTTCTCTTTAATAAGTATAAGTATTTTAATTTAATTATTACTCTAAAGTTAAAGTTTGATATTAAAGTTAAGAGGCTTGTGTTTGATAATCTGAAAAATCCTATCCTATAACTTTTACACTGTATTTTGGACCAGTATAAAATAGAATCTAATATAGTGCCTGTTACTGTAGTTTTAGTTGTATTTGTATATTATAAGAAGTTATTTTATCAGCAGTGATTTGTTTTAAGGTACTATATAAACACTGGCTGTTTTTAAAAAGGATCAGGTGGGCAGTTATTGGTGGTATTTCGTGTTCACACAGATCCCACCCAGGGAACAGAGGAGTAAAGGCCATTCTGGTCATTAATTTTTAAACAGGAGATGTTTTTTTTTTCTAATAATTGTTATTCCAGTTATAAAAATCTCATCCAGTTACAGATATTTTCAGTCTGTTAAAACCACAGCGATGCCTTTGTGAGTCTTTATTATTTTTTCTTAAGTATGATCGTTATGTTTGCTCAGGCCTCAGTAGCTCTAAATACCCGGAGCAGCAGTGTACCCTCCCTTTCCTGTTTAAGGACACTCGCAGCTCTCACGCTGCCCAAAGCTTTCTGGGTCTTTCCTCTGTTTGTGGAGAGCAGAGGGAAGAAGTAAAAGAGGAATGAGGGGTGAGGTATTATGGGTTAGAGGTCAAAGGTGAGACCAGCCCTGCCCATTACAAACACTGGACACTAATTCTGGGTAAAGTTTTAAAAAATTAGATATCAATACAATACCCTGAATTTGATACCGATACCCAAAAATATATCATAAATATCTTCACACATCGCATTTATTTTACAGCCGACATTAATAATTTCATGCTGACACTGTCACCAGGAGAGGAGCATTTTGTTTGTGCCGCTTTATTAAGAACAAAAACCACTGCATTAGTTTAACTGCTTGAGCTACAAATGTTTTCCCCATAAGCATACTGCTGGATGCATTTTAATTTTTAAGAATTCTGTTAAGAAATATCAGAATTAGATTAAATTATATTTATTTTAGTGTGTTAATCACTTAGAGTTAAGAGTGAGACAGCATGAGTGAGTGAGAGACAGCGCAAGTGGGTGAGAGAGAGAGCAAGAGAGCGAGTGAGTGAGAGAGAGAGAGACCAAATGAGAGACGGCACAAGAGAGACACAGTGCGAGTAAGTGAGACAGTGCAAAAGGGAGTGAGCGAGAGACAGCACAAGTGAGTGAGACAGTGCAAGCGAGAGTGAGCGAGAGACAGCACGAGTGAGTGAGACAGTGCAAGAGAGAGTGAGCGAGAGACAGCACGAGTGAGTGAGACAGTGCAAGAGAGAGAGAGCGAGAGACAGCACGAGTGAGTGAGACAGCGCAAGAGAGAGAGAGCGAGAGACAGCACGAGTGAGTGAGAAAGTGCAAGAGAGAGTGAGCGAGAGACAGCACGAGTGAGTGAGAAAGTGCAAGAGAGAGTGAGCGAGAGAAAGCATGAGTGAACAAGTGAGAGGCAGAACGAGTGAGTGAGCAAAAGACAGCACAAGTAAGCGAGAGACAGCATGAGTGAGTAAGAGACGGCACAAGTGAGCAAATGAGAGATGGCGCGAGTGAGGGAGAGAGTGCGAGTGAGCGAGAGACAGCATGAGTGAGTGACATCGCAAGTGAGCAAGAGACATTGCGAGAGAAAGCTAGTGAGACAGTGCCTGAAAGAGTGAATACATAAGAGACAGCACAAGTGAGTGAGCGAGAGACAGTGAGTAAGTGTGAGACAGAGCAAGTGCATGAGAGTGAGCTTGAAACAGCACTAATTAGCAAGAAAAAGCAAGTCAGCGAGAGATATCGAGTGAACGAGAGACAGCACGAGTGAGGGAATGAGAGACAGCGCGAGTGAGTGAGCTAGAGACAGCAAGAGTGAGTGAGAGTGAGCGAGAGACAGTGCGAGTAAGTGAGCGAGAAACAGTGAGAGTGAGCGAGAGACAGCACGAGTGAGTGAGAGTGAGCGAGATAGAGCACAAGTGAATGAGCGAGAAACAGCACGGGTGAGAGTGAGAGAGACAGCACAAGTGAGTGAGAGAGAGACAGCGTGAGTGAGTGAGTGATCAAGAGAGTGCAAGTGAATGAGCGAGAGACAGCAAGAGTGAGTGAGAGTGAGCGAGAGAATGTGAGAGTGAGACAATTTGAATGATCTACGTTTCTGTGCACTTGGACGGTGTCGTGGTTTTGTTTACCTCGCTGTGTGCATTCTCCGCATTTAACACATCCATGCAAAGTATCGAAAATGGGCACTCATTTTTTTATTTTTTTATTTCAGTAGTTAGTTGTACTAACAAATTTTTGTCGGTGCATTTCGGTATGAAATTTTAACACTCAGTTGAACACTTGCCTGAGTCGTCCTCTCCAGAATGGTTGTCGTTCTGGGTGTTCTGGGTGTGCTCCTTACTGGACTGAGTTTCTTCTTCTGTAAGGTTTATAGATAGAAAGTGTGGTCAAAGACATCATAACTGCACAAGATAATCAGTTTTATCATTTTGTAGCTCACTATCTACACAAGCAAAGTCCTTCACGGTGGCAATCTTTGCAGTCCTGTGACGCCATTATTTCTATTTATACGAGACTAGCCTTTCATCTCTATGAATTATGAGGGACCAAAATACTGGAAACTTTTGTTTTTGGGTTCAATACCCTCTCATACTGTCCATAGGATATTCAACATGGCACCTCATGGCAAAGAACTCTCAGAGGATGTGAGAAACAGAATTGTTGCTCTCTGTAAAGAAGGCCAAGGCTATAAGAAGATTGACAACACCTTTAGACTGAGATAAATCACGAAGGCTAAGGTCATACAGCAGTTTTCCAGAATGGGTTTTCCTCAGATCAGGCCTCCCCAGGGTCCATTAAATAAGATTGACTTTAAAACCACCAGAGGTTTGCTTTAAAAAAATCGATGATTGAATGCTGCCAGCATTGCTGCAGAGCTTGAAGAAGTGGAAGCCTGCAGTGCCCAGACCATATGTCATAAACTGCAACAATTCTGTTAGCATAGGCTAATCCATTCACTATGGCAATCTTAGCATTGCTTTCAGGCAATTATCTCCATTATTACAAGTCCAGCCTCCTATCTCTATGAATAAGGAGATACTAAAACATTACAAATTGAATCTCCAACCCAGATAGCAAAAACCACTCAGATACTCTCATTTGACACCCCGGTTGCAGAGTGTAATATGGGAATCAGCCAGATTTGCATTTGCCAACAGTTTAACAAGGGTGAATCACTTCATTAGTAATATGTGTATATATACATATATACACGTAGTAAACTTAAGTGTTAAACAAACCAAAAAAGCTGTTAACATGTGGTTTCTGAGGCTGATAACTCTGATGAACTTGCTTTTCTTTTTCTGGAGTAGTCCTAATGAGAGCCAGTTTGATCATTACATTTTTCATGGTCTTTGCGACTACACTTGAGGATGCTTTTAAAGTTCTTGAACTTTTTCAGATTGACTGACCTTTTTTCTTTACTTAGTTGTGTAGTTTGTGCCATTATATGTATTAAAACATTACTCAAATATTCACTATTCACTGTATACCTGTAACTCTACCTCTTCACTACTTTACAACAACTGATGCTCTCAAACACTTTATTAAGAGACAAGAAATTCAAGTAATTAACTCTTGATGAGTTCAGCACAGCTGTTAACTGAAAGCCTGAATTCCAGGTGACTCTACCTCATAAAGCTGACTGAGAAAATCCAGCAGAGATGTGCAAAACTGTCTCTATCTAAGCAAGAGGAGCTACTTTGAATAATGACACTGAGTTTAAGGTCTGTCCAAACTAGGTTATTTTATTTTTATTGTGCAGAGCATTGTGATTTGTGTACCTGTATCTTCACAGTTGTGGCCTCCATGACCTGGGCAGCACTTCCAGTGCAGGGCTGTGAAAATCCTCTGCTTCTGTCTGTAGACCGGGCGTGATGAGAGCTGATACCTGAATATAAACAGAGAAATATACAAGCTCAGAGCATATGTAGTCAGAACAAGCACAGATAAAAAGTAGTAAATGATGTGGAGTTGATGCTGCAGTTGGTCTGCAGGTTTAGGTTCAGCAACAGTATGTGCTGAAAGAATGAGGTCAGCTAACTACCTGAATATACTGAATATAGACCAGGTTATTCCTGGATCAATGGATTTTATCTTCCTTGATGGCACGGCCATATTCCAAAATAACAATGCCAGGATTCACGGGGCTGGAATTGTGAAAGAGTTCAGGGTTCAGGGAGCATGAGATCATCATTTATCATTTTCACACATGGATTGAGAGAGAGTTCACCACAGAGTCCAGACCTGAACCTCATTGAGAATCTTTGTGACATTGCAGAAGCTTATTGAAACAATGCCACAGTGAATGCGTAAAAGCAATCAAAGATAAATGCGGTTCAACCAAATATTAGAGTGTGTGGCCTTTTTTTAGTTGCCAAATTGTGGCCTGGTGTCATGTGACTCGTTAGCGTTACAAGGTCTCAGGTGTGAATGGTTATCAGGACTTGTTCAATTTGTTGTTTTGGGTAAAATTCTCTTATACCAGCCACTGGATATTCAACATGGCACCTCATGGCAAATAACTCTCAGTGGATGTAAGAAATAGAATTTTTGCTCTCCACGAGGATGGCATAAGCTAGTAGAAGATTGATAACACCCTAAAACTGAGATAAAGCACAATGGCCAAGGTCATACCCCAGTTATCCAGGACGGGTTCTACTCAGAACAAGCCTCCCCAGATCACTTATATGAATCCCTGTCATTTTAGTCTTCACCCTCCTGGTGTTAGGCCATTAATAGGGATGGGGCGAGTACAGCTAAAAAGTATGGTTGGGATTATTGGCATAGCTAAATCAGAAAAACGGTCTCTAACACCCTCCTTTAGCTCTGTGTTGTCATAATTGAGCAGTGGATGAGGATTCCAGTGGCAACCCGTAAAGATCTAGTGAACTTTATGCCCAAGAGAGATGAAAATTAATGGTGGCCACACAAAATGTTAACACACTGGGCACTTTTCGGCCATTTTCACTCATGTTTTTAGGCTTATTGAACTGACTTACTTGTATATCTGGCAGTCAGGGTCACCTTTACTACATGGGTTGACCGTCTTCTGAGTGTACGTCTCAGTTCCACACAGCACTGCCATCGTCACCACCCGCCGGTGAACCACCGCACACCAGTTCCTGCATAGTGAGAAAAACCACCACAACACACACACACATAAAACAGAAAATCTGGATTAAAAGGATGAAAGAAGAAAGAAGAGACAGAGAGGAGGAGGAAGATGAGCGCTGAGATACGCTGAGATAGGACAGGGACTGACACAGGAGAGATAAACACTAGAGGATGGGCACTCTCAGGGTCCAGTCTTTTCCTCCTTCCCTTTAAAGATACAGGATAGATTATATCACTTCTTTAGAAACTAAAGAGGGGGTCTTATTTTCCTCACAACTAGTGTATCTCTGTCTTTTATCCGATAAAAAGAGAGAGAGAAAAAAGGGACAATATAATATGTTAGACTCAGTGGGCCCTATCGTACACCCTGTGCAAGGAGCGTTGCGATGCTCATTGCTATCTTACACCCCGTCAACAGTCTATTTTCACGCCTTGCGCACACTCTGTTAGAATAGTATCAGAGTTTAGGTATAAATCTACACTGATGGGTGTGGTGGTCTGGAAGTGAGGTGTGTTCAGGTAAATTTCTGGCATATTGCTATCTTGGCAATGTATAACACAGGTGCGGCACTGACTGATTAAAACCCTGACAACAGTCAATCATTAGAGTCCATTCCTATAGGTATAGCTCAAACCTGACTTTTAACTCAACAGTAAACAGAATAAAGAACAAAATAACGTTGCGCAGGTCAGTATCTGTCTCTGCTGAGACGCACAAAAGCGCTGCGCTGTTAAGATACGAACGCCCCAAAGTCAGAGCTCACCTGCCTCTTAGAGGGAATGACAACGGGCACACTGATTGGTTTGTTTTAGGTTACGCCCAAAATGATAAATAAATACACCCATGATTACTTAAGAGAATTAGCACTTGCTTTTTGCGTGTTTTGAGCCAAGCAAGGGTTTTTTTTTTTTGTGTCCTCACGATACCAAAGGCACACCAACACGCCCTGAATCCAGCGGCATTATCCTCAATTGAACAATGTGCTATAGATTAATAAAATGTAAAAAGGGAAAATGTAAAAATAGAAATGTATTAAGATTTTATTCTTCTTCCTGTGAAGTCGCTGGTTGGCGTTTTGCAGATACATGATCATTATGTTACCAGATAACCCATATGTTACAGGACAGACTGAGCTCTGCTTGGATCAATATGCTAAAGGCTGTTAATGTAAATGTAAGGTCTTGTGTAGGTCACAGTAAAGCCCATGGGAAGGTGACTGTAAAAGCAGTGTTTTGCTGAAGAAAGGGATATTTTCCCTGTAAATCTGCCTCCCTCGCTCTTTCTGTCTATCTATTTATCTCTCTCTCTCTCTCTGAATCCTCCCCCACTCCCAGAGCAGACACTACTTCTAGGTCAGGACACACATGTGTTCTTCACAAACGAGCAGAATTCTCACAGTACAATGGGCTTTGTCAGTGGAAGGAAGTTTAATATAGTCGCCCACACACTGTCCCATATTACAGCCATTTTTTCCTTAACAGATAGCACTGAAACACACAAATAACACCACTTAAATTGACTGACTCACTCATGCACATCATGCACCACTTTCTGTGAAGTGAAAATTGTCCTTATTTGCCCTTAAACTGCCAAAATTAATTTAAAACCTATGTTATGTTAGTGCATCCCATAAAAATTTGAATATCATTGAAAAGTGACTTTATTTCAATATTTCAGTTCAAAATGTGATCTATTTTAAGCATTTATTTATTTTATTATTGATAATTATGGCTTACAGCCAATAAAAACCCAAAAATCAGTGTCTTACAAATTTAGAATATTATACTGTGTAAGACCAATTGGTACTTTTGGTAACTATTTTGACACATATAAAAAGTAAAAAAATATATATATAATAAGTAAAATGATAATAGTAAAAGTAAAGTAAAATGTTAAAAATAATAAGAAGTGATTAAATGAATACTAGAACTAAAAACAAAGAAGAAAATATAAAACATTAAAATAAAAAAAATAAAAGTAATAATAAATAAACAAAAATAAATAAAATTAATAAGAAAAAAAGATAAACTAATAAAAAGGTTATTCGAAACAATCACAGGCTTTCTGATAGTGATTAGAAACTAAACGTTTAAAATGATTCACTGATCCCAGCCGAGCATTTATAACATCAAAGGGACTGAACACATTTAATAATAATTTAGAAATAATAAGAAATTAAATGGTAAAAAATAATTTTAAAAATAAAAGAAGTACTCATTTTAAATCAACATTTAATAAATAAATATATATATGTAAAACAGAAAATTCTAAAATACCATATAAAACTAATTTGACACATAATTAAATAAATAAAATATAAGATAAGTAAGTAGATAATAGTAAAAGTAAAGTAAAATGTTAAAAATGATAAGAAGTGATAAAATGAATAATATAACTAAAAAAAAAGAATGAAAATATAAAAAAGTAATAATAAATAAACAAAAATAAATAAAAGAAATGTAAAAAAGAAAATAAAGACTAATAAAAAAGTCATTCAAAACAGTCATAGGCTTTCCGAAGGTGATTAGAAATTAAAAGTTTAAAATGATTCAGTGATCCCAGCCGAGCATTATGTATTATTATTAATTGAGATCAGTGAAGAGATATAAGCTGGAAAATGGCCAGAGAGTGATTTATAGAAACAAAAATTAGCCAATGAGATTCTCTTCGTGCAGCTAGTGAGGACCAACCAACTGAGTGAGTAGTGAGTAGTGTAATAAATCTTAAAGCAGAATGGTAGATGGAATCTAAGATAACACCTTAAACCTCATAAAAACAGACGGGGACGTTTCTGAGCCGTTCCTTTACACTAATGTGAGTAATATGCTGATGTACAGTGTATTGTCTGATTTATTTGGATAATAAATCACAAAACAATAAGATTTCTGCTGATTCTCCCACAAACAATGTAACCTCACTAAAAATCCAAGACCCTGATCTTATCTTATAAATCTCATTGAGTTAGCCAATCGCTATCTGTTATCTGTTTACCTCTAAACAATCATCTTTCTTGCACATATAATCTATTCTTGCTTCCTTTGTTCCCTTCTCTGTCCTCTATTCCTTTATCTTATTCCAGCTGCCCACACCTGTAGATCCCTCATCTGTCCTCCTCTCTTTAATCTTTACTTCTTTCATCTCTCCTCCGTTTTATCAATTAATCTGTCTTTAAAGACGTCTCATCCCCGGACCCTCCCTCAGCCGGCTTGTCGGGACCCGTCCTCAGGCTGTGCTGGTCCAGACTCAAAGCCGCAGTGACGTTGCATCACTAATTGCCCTTTGCGTCTCCCTCGCTGTGTCACACTGAGCATGCCCAGTGCGGACCTTATTCCTCTGTGCCCCATCACTCACAGCAGCTCAATTTCTGAGTGTGTGTTTGTGTGTGTGTGTGTGTGTGTGTGTGTTCGTTCAGACCAGCTGGGACTCATAAAGCCTACAGAATGTGTTGTAGAAGCCCAATAAACAGTCACACTTATCTCCCCCAAATGCTCAAAAGCCTCAAACACTCTGACAGTTCTTTAGAATTCAAGGCCAGACTATTAAACCCGCTGGAGTCAGTGTTACTTTTATATTATATATATATATATATATATATATATATATTTATATATATATATAGCTCTGGAAAAAATAAGAGAGCACTTCAGTTTCTGAGTCAGTTTCTCTGATTTTGCTATTTATAGATATATGTTCGAATAAAATGAACATTGTTGTTTTATTCTATAAACTACGGACATAATTTCTCCCAAATTCCAAATAAAAATATTGTTATTTAGAGCATTTGTTTGCAGAAAATGAGAAATGATGCAGAGCTTTCAGACCTCAAGTAATGCAAAGAAAATATGCAAATTCATATTCATTTCATATTCAAGTTTTAAGAGTTCAGAAATCAATATTTGGTGGAATAATAACCCTGGTTTTTAATCACAGTTTTCATCATGCATCTTGGCGTCATGTTCTCCTCCATCAGTCTTACACACTGCTTTTGGATAACATTTCAGTTTGGTGTGATGGCTTGGTTTGATCATTCACCGGCAACCATTTTTAAGTGGTCTCTTATTTTTTCCATATATATATAGCTTTATATATGGTGGGTCATGATTCTCAGCACTGCAGTGATTAGCACTGATTAGCATGGTGGTGGTGTATGAGGTGTTAGTGTGTGTTGTGCTGGTGGGGCAGTGGGTGGATCAGATACTACAATAGTGCTGCTGGAGTTTCGTGTCATGCAGCCGTCTGCCAGTAGTCCTGGCTCTAACACAATGATTCAAGGAAAACATATGGAATTATTTGGTAAACAAGAAACGTGTTAAACAAACTAGAATATGTTTTATATTTTAGATACTTCAAAGTAGCTCCTCTTGCTTAGATTAGACACTTTTGCACATTTCTGCTGAGTTTTCTCAGTCAGCTTTATGAGGTAGAGTCACCTGGAATTCAGGCTTTCAGTTAACAGCTGTGCTGAACTCGTCAAGAGTTAATTACTTGAATTTCTTGCCTCTTAATAAAGTGTTTGAGAGCATCAGTTGTAAAGTAGTGAAGAGGTAGAGTTACAGGTATACAGGGAATAGTGAATATTTGAGTAATGTTCTAATCCAGATTATGAGAAGAAAGAAGTACTCAACTAAGTAAAGGAAAAAATGACTTTAGGAAATGAAGAGCAGTCCCAAACTAGACCATGAAAAAAATGTTATGATGAAACTGGCTCTCATCAGGACTGCCCCAGGAGATGAAGATCAAGAGCTACCAGTGCTGCACAGGATAAGTTTATCAGAGTTACCAGCCTCAGAAATCGTGAGTTAACAGCTCCTCAGGTAAGAGCTAAATATAGGATCACAGAGTATTTTGGTTTGTTGAACAGTAATTTTAAGTTACTACATGATTTATTATGTGTTCCTTCATTGGAAAAAACATTGAATGACTCTTTTTATTGAGTAAACACATCAGTAATATTGTACAATAAGTTGATAATATTATTATTGTAACAGACTTAGGACCACCATAATGCAATAGTCATATAAAACGTGACTGTTTTACATAATTTATGCTCTGATTTGAAACACAGTTTATTAATAAACCAGTTGAACTCACCCAGTCCGTGCAGGCGGTTGTGAACTGCCCCTCATTGGGGTCAGTGGACTCTGTGGAATGCTCTGGGCTTGCTGCAGTGGTCCAGCTGTGCTGTGGTGCCCATGCCCATGCTGATGCCCATGAGGTACGGGCAAATGAGCTGTACCAAATGTGCCTGGCTCCGAGTCCCTCAGCACATGCATCTCCTCCTCCACATCAGGGTCCCTGGCCCTCAGCCCAGCATGGCAGAGTGCTGGGTGAAGCAGCATGGCCACTAGCAGCTTTAGGACCATTCTGCTGCTGCCCAGGGTAGATACCAACACCGGCAGTGGAGGGGTCCTCGGTTCAAGTCCAGCTTTGGCTACTTCTGGAAACTCCAAAATCTACTAACCTTAAAACTTACTTCTGTTTCTCACGCTATCTTTCCTTCTCTCTCTATCTTTCTGTTTCTCACGCTATCTTTCCTTCTCTCTCTCTCTCTCTTTCTGTCTCTTTCCCCTCTCTTTCCTTCCCTCTATCTTTCTCTTTCTCTCTTCACCCACTTCTTTCTGAACATTCTCACCAAAACTTAACGTATCCACACCCTCTCTGTGCCCACTCCCTCTCTCTCTCTCTCTCTCTCCCTCCCTCTCCCTCTTTCTCTATCTATCTATTCTAGCTCTCTCTCTCTCTGTCAATCTCTCTCACTGCCTCTCGGCCTCTCTGTATCTCTACCCCTCTATTTCTCTCTCTCTCTCTGCCTCTTGGTCTCTCTGTCTCTTTACCCCTCTGTCTGTCTTTCTCCCCTATCTTTCTTGCTCTCTCTCTCTCTCTCTGTTTCTCTCTCAACCCCTTTGTCTTTCTCCCCCTTTCTTTCTCTCTCTCTTTGTCTCTTTATCCCTCTCTTTTTCTCCTTCTATCCTTCTGACTCTCTTAACCCACTTCTTTCTATAATAGGCTGAACATTCTAACCAAAAACTTCCTCTATCCCCACCCTCTTTGCACCCACTCCCTCTCTCTCTTACTCTCTCTCTCTCTCTCTCTCTCTCTCTCTCTCTCTCTCTTTTTCCCCTCCCATCCTCAGACAGAATCAACGCCCTCGAACAATTGCTGGAAGTTGGTGAGCTGTTGGAATTGCTGGCTTGTGAAAGGTTAGAGGTGGTGGAACAATAAACCAGTGCGTCTCCAAACACTTTATACTTAACGCTCTCGCACACTCTCACACGCTCTTACACACTCTTACACACACACTGAAGGAGGTCTGGACTGGTGGCAAGGCCACACAGGAGTATATAGACCCAGCTCAACTCACCCAGTAATTGGTTGCTCCTGGCAGGAAAACAGATGTTGTGCTGCATCCTGTAGTCAGGTTACTGTAAATTTGTTCAGAATGAAATAACCCTTACATTTTCAGAATAAATGGTACAAAACTCTCACTGATGTGGTACCTTTAAAGGTTCACTACTGGTTAAAAGTTTTAGAACGCCCCCTATTGGTTAGTAGTCCAGTAGCAGTGCTTTTAATTTTCTCTCTCTCTTATTAATGACTTTATTATTTCTGCACTTTACCTCTATCAGATCTCTAATTCTTCTCTTCTCTGCTGAAACTGGAACTAAGTCCATTTAAGGTTAAGCTGAGCTAAAGGCTAAATCTGTTTCCATGTGGGTCAGCCAGACGTGACTCTTCCTGTAGCAGTTTTTTTCACCAGTTTCCAAGAGTCTTTGTTTGAAGGTGTAGGAAATAGTACTCACCGCTCTCTGGCTTCATCTGTAATTTCTCTAAAGAAAAAACTTCTAATTAATTAATCTTTTAATAGTTTTTCTGTGGAAAACACAGGTGCACCAATGACTGAATACAATGCAGACAGACATCAACAATCAGATGTTTATTGCTATCCTGGCAATGAAAATGCATGTACACTCCCACTTATTTTACACAAATATACAGCAGTACACAAACCCTTTTATCAAACTTTTACATCAACAATATACAGAATACAAAATAAAATAACATTAAATGACCTTAAAACGAGCAGATCAGTTTTCCTCTGCAGAGAAGTATTGGACAAGCCCAGGTAGCTGCACCGTTAAAATAGCAATCCGCCAAAGTTAGAATAACATGCTGATTGGTTTATTTCACATTACGCCAAAGACACCCATGTCTTTTGCACATTTGTAGGTGTACTTTTCCTGTCATTATGATAGCAACAACACTGAAATGCCCTAAATCAAGCTGCAAGGTGCACGGCTAATGGTTCACCAAATAGGGACCGCTAAGGCTCTCTTGGACTCCCACCCACTGCATTGGTGTAGCATCACCAGGCATTAACCCTCCTGTTATGTGCTGGGTCAAATTGACCCATTTTAAAGTTTGAAGATCTTGGAAAAATCGTTTTTTATAGTGTTTTTTTCAGTAAGAAACTTCTTCTGCTTGCCTTAATTAGTGTAATCAACATATAATATGGAAATGATTCATCTCACATATTTACAACCACCCCTTGCAAAAACCAAAACTAAAACAAAATTGCAATGTTATGTTTTATTGTTATGTAAAACTATTATTTTATATGTTGATCTTGCAAATGTAATAAAGTATTGAAACACTATAAACAAAAAAGTTTAAACGTATTTTAACATATTTTATAAATGAAAAACGAGTGAATTATCCTAATTAAACCACTACCTGTTACAGGTAAGGAACAGTATTGCACTAAATATTGATAGAATAATTAGTAATGGAGTTAGTAATTAAATATATACACTGTTTGTTTGGATAATTGGAATATTAGTAATATTATCAATAAATGAAGTCTGCTTGTGTGTGTTTTTGTGTGCCCAGTACACAGGAGGCCTTGTTCTCAGCGCTGACCCCGTTTCAGACCCCCACCCTGGACCCCTTCATGGATGCAGCAGACCCTCAGCTGCCATTTCTCAGGCTGAAGAGAAAACATGCCACCAGCGGAGAGGTTGTGAGTGGGCCGGACTGTTTGGAGAGTCGGGAGCTCTGGGAGAAGGAGGCTATTGTGTGAGGAGGGCCCGGGAGGAGCCGGCCCCTGGCAACAGAGTGGCCTGGTGGTCCTCAGAGCCTCGGTGTCGACCCCGCCTGCTGCTATCGTGTGTGGCTCAGCTGTGACAACATATACACACACACACCCACACATACACACACTGCTGGTCCAGACACTTTCAGCACAACCCGGCTCTTCCTGCTCTCTCACACACACTCTGATGGAGCACTTCCTGTCTGAGTTAAGGGTCTTACACACTGAGCGGACCCTCCACCACACATCTCTAAATCATCTCATCATCTCCTGCTCATCTTCAATTACATATTTTTACTGCTATTTAGGAAAATGTGATTTTTAGTTTTTATTAGTCTTCTGTAATTAACATTTATCAAAAGGACACTAAGCGGTGGGCACCAGATGCTATGTAGAGGTGTACGTGATGAGCAAAACATATATAAAATTGTGAGCAATTACAATAAGAATGGTTAAAATGGTGATTTCTAAGGCAAAAACACTGCTGATCAAAAATAACATTTACCATATTTTTCACACCATATTTTTGATCAATAAACGTACATTTTTGGGTCTATTTTTTTTATACAGAAGGCTCACATCGGATTATAAGGCACATTATTTTTAAAGTTCAACGAGTGCTGGATGTTAATCTACACAGATTTCTCTCCTGAAAACTGTTTCTTTGGGTGAGTAAAGCGCTTTAGTTTATCTACACTAAGATGAGATTAGATTCCCAGATTTGCACTAAAGCTAGCCATAGAGTTTTCCGGTAACCCAGGGCAATATCAGCTAGCGGTTTGCCCCACATAGCTTGTTTTACCCGGTAAACACACAGGCTACAGTCTGATATATTTATCTCTAAACAGCGGAAGAGTAATGCTAAAGGCTAATGCTAAAGGGTAGTGCTAATGCTGCTCCAGCAGTGCTAGCTGAGGTTAACAGCAGGCTACAGTCCGACATACTCACCTCTGAACAACGAAAGAGCTAAATAAAGCTTAGCACAGTTAGTAGCACAGTTAGCAAATAATGCTAATGCTGCTCCATCAGTGAGAGCAAAGGTTATCAGCAAGCTACAGTCTGATATACTCACCTCTGAATGATGAAAGAGCTAACTAGCACTTAGCGTGGTTAGCAAAAAATGCTAATGCTGATCCAGCAGTGATAGCAAAGGTTATCAGCAAGCTACAGTCTGATATACTCGCCTCTGAATGGCAAAAGAGCTAACTAGCACTTAGCGCGGTTTGCGAGTAATGCTAATGCTGCTCCAGCATTGATAACAGTGGTTAGCAGCAGGCTACAGCACGATATACGATATACTCGGCTCTGTACGGCAAAAGAGCTAGAACTTATTCTGATTGAGATGCTGTGGATGACCTTAAACAGGTGATTCATGCTGGAAACCCTCCAATTTGTCTGAATAAAACAATTCTGTAAAGAAGAGTGGAACCAAATTCCTCCACAGAGATGTGAAAGACTCTTTGTTATCAGTAAAACTTCATTGCAGTTGTTGCTGCCAAGAGTGACACAACCAAGTTATGAGATTTAGTGGACAAACCCTTTTTTACACAGGGCTAGATTGGTTTGAATAGATTTTTTTCCATTAATAAATGAAATTATCATTTAAAAAACTTTTTGTTTTGTTTTTTATATTTACTCAGATTATCTTTTGTCTGATAATAAACTACAGCTCTTAAAAAATGATGTTTCTTTGATTTTACCAAATTTAAAACCTCTAGAATATAATCAAGAGGAAGATGGATGATCACAAGCCATCAAACCAAGCTGAACTGCTTGTATTTTTGCACCAGGAGTGGCGGCATAAAGTTATCCAAAAGCAGTGTGTAAGACTGGTGGAGGAGAAAATGCCAAGACACCAAATATTGATTTCTGAACTCGTAAAACTTTATGAATATGAACTTGTTTTCTTTGCATTGTTTGAGGTCTGAAAGCTCTGCATCTTTTTTGATATTTCAGCTATTTCTCATTATTTTCTGCAAATAAATGCTCTAATGCTGTCTGTAGTCTGGAGTGTTGTCTGTAGTTTATAGAATTAAACAACAATGTTCATTTTACTCAAACATAAACCTATAAATAGCAAAATCTGAGAAACTGATTCAGAAGCTGAAGTGATTTCTTCATTTTTTCTAGAGCTGTATATTTCATAATCTGAAAAATGTTTATAGGGTTTGTTTGAACAAGTTATATCTTCTTAGAAACTGTTGGTGAAAACGGCCCATCGACACTCAATTACTCCCAAGATTTAACCGTCCAGCCGTCGCCGCTCTGATGGAGCACTTCCTGCCTGTGTTAAGTGTCTTGCTTGCACCCTGAGAGGACACTCCACCACACATTTCTGCAGCATCACATCATCTCCTGCTGGAGGATGACACAGTCACAGCCGCTGCTTGTCTAAGATCCCTGGGAATCATGGGAAAGAGACTTCGGAGTGGAACTGATAAAGATGGTCAGACTGATAACACCAGAAAAGCATCTCTTAATCGGGGCCAGATGAAGAAAACAGTCGGAAGCTTAGCGGCCGTTTCCTACCTGGCTCTTTCTGCAGGATATGAGTTACAGCTGTGCGCTCGGCACTACAGTAGCACTGTTCATTGGAGCAGAAGCAGAAAAAGGTACAGAGGTATTTCAGTGTATAATTTGGGTTATTATATCTGAACTCCAGACTTTAACATGGTATTTTTGTCTGTTTCCAACAGTCTTGATAAGTCCCAGC
Source organism: Astyanax mexicanus (assembly GCF_023375975.1). Classification (NCBI taxonomy): domain Eukaryota; kingdom Metazoa; phylum Chordata; class Actinopteri; order Characiformes; family Acestrorhamphidae; genus Astyanax; species Astyanax mexicanus. Next base: position 40,682,980 of record NC_064422.1, on the reverse strand, counting down.
TGCTGTGAGCTCTGTGAAAACATCTGGATTCAGAATTCATCCAAATTCATCATAAAGTGGAGGGAGGAGCTTAACAGGTTGGCAGATTGAGCACACTATACATGAATACATACACTGTTGCAGTCCACTTAAAACATTATGACCACCTCTTGTTTTTACACTCTCTGTGCTTCTTAACAGCTTCATATAGGAGGCTTTGTAGTTTTTTATAATAATTACTTGTAATTGTAGTTCTATAATAACTATGGTTGATCATTGCAAAGCAATGGAGGAGCTGCTGTATGGAGCAGCTACTGGTAAAAGGTTTGGACACTCCGGCACCCCAGCCAGCACTCCAGTGCTGTGTTTGTGTGTGGAGGAGCTATTGGATAAAGCAGCTATTGGTCAAAAGTTTGGACTCCCTAATAGCCCACAACAACCTAGCATCCATATTCACGCCATGTGAAACACATTATAATCTGATTTATGCAAATACCTTACTTAGCCACCACTTATCAACACCTTAGCAACCACCCAGCAGCACCTTGCAACCACTTAGAAACAATGTAGCAACCACTTAGAAACAATGTAGCAACCAACAAGGATACAATAGCAACACTTTAGCAACCACTTAGCAACCACCAGGCAACACCTTAGCAATCACCTTAGCAACCGCCCTTGCAACCACACAGCATCCACCATGGCAAATGGTGGAAGTTATTTTCCTTCAGAAAATGCACTTTTCTAGTTACAGACTGTAGTTCTGTATCTGTTTCTCTGAATACTTTATTATTATTATTATTATTATTATTATTATTATTATTATTATTATTATTATTATTATTATTATTCTCCTTTCACCCTGTTCTTCATTACTCAGAACCCACAGAGCAGCTATTATTTGGGTGGGGGATTATTCTATTCTCATCAGTGCTGTGCTTTAAATAGAGAAGTATGGCCAATTGAATAGGACCTCATCTGACCCTGATTTTCCATCAAAAAGCTTTTTTTTTTTTTTGTCAGTTTTGCACAATCATTTCTGCATTTTAGTTATTTTGTCCGTGTAGCCTATTGCATTTACTTTATAGTCTTATCATACACTGCCTGTCCAAAAAAAAAGTCTCCACCTGGATTTAAGTAAGTAAAGGATGTGGGGTTGTTTGATGCTGCAGTTGGTCTGCAGGTTTAGGTTCAGCAACAGTATGTGCTGAAAGAATGAGGTCAGCTGACTACCTGAATATACTGAATATAGACCAGGTTATTTCTGGATCAATGCATTTATTTTTTCTTCCCTGATGGCACGAGCATATTCCAACGTGACAATACCAGGATTTTTGGGGGTCTGGAATTGTGAAAGAGTTCAGGGAGCATGAGATCATCATTTATCATTTTCACACATGGATTGAGAGAGAGTTCACCACAGAATCCAGATCTTAACCTCACTGAGAATCTTTGGGATGTGCTGGATGGAGAAGCGCTGCAATCAAAGCTAAAGGCAGTTCAAAGAAATATTAGTGTGTGACCGTTTTCTAAATTTTCTACACATTAGTCATTTTAGTGCATTCTACTGTAATTTACTGGCCTATATTTGAAGCAGTGCTCTGATTGACGAGGCTGAATGTGTATCTGTGGCTCAGTTTCTGTGTTTAGTATTCAGTATTCAGTATTGTCACCCAGAAGCTGAGGCTTAGCGTTGCACTGTGAGATCAGCTGCTTCTGAAGCTTATGCTGTGCTGTCAGTTACGTAACATCAGCCCAGATACAACACAGCTTCAGAGAGAACTAACCCCACTACCGAAACACACACACACACACACACACACACACACACACACACACACACACACACTCTCTGCGTGCTATAATCAGAGGCAGCGAGTGAGAGTGTGTGTGTGTTATCTCAGTGGTAATTCTGTCTGCCTCTGCAGAAGGAGGTTATATTTGCAGCAGGTGGAGCAGACATGCTTTATGGTTTGTATGTTTTTTCATGGTGTGTGTTTGACATGAGTCACACTCACGCTGCTTTTCACAATAATACAGCGACTAATCCTGCACAGCTGGCCCACTGGAAGCTATTCTCGTCTGCTCGGTTCATTTCGGTCCCTTTATTATCTCTCCACAAGGAAAAACAGTAAAAAAAAATACAACCCTAAAGCGGAAAAGCATTGGGATGGTGTGAAAAAGGCACATCATAGCATCAAAATAAAAACTCATTTCATCCATTCATCGTTTTTTAATTCATTTTAAACAGTCTAGTTGTGATCTCTAATATGAATGAATGCAATGTGAGCCATTTTTTTTTGTGAACAAAAGTGTTTAGGTGTTTAATTAGCCATTTAGCTTTAGATCACTGAATTAGAGGTCTCTGAAGAAAGACAGGTTTTGGCTCTTGCTCATGAATATTCATATGTGCAAATATATATCGCCTCTGATTATGGCATATATGGCCTATCAAAAATGATGAATATCAAACAGTCCAGATAATAATAGAAATTATTAGATTACACTGTATTTTTTTTACCTTATATATCTTCTATTTCATGATTTCTTTTTTGCTTAGCCATAACACAGAACATAAGTGAGTCAGCCATATACAGGGGTTGGACAATGAAACTGAAACACCTGGTTTTAGAGCACAACAATTTATTGTGGTGACGGACAGTTCTGGTGGAAACAGGAGAGTTGAGGTGCACATTGAATTCTGCCGTGATTTGATCAGCCGTGGTTTTATGTTTTTTGGATACAATCCGGGTTACCACCCGAACATCCCTTTCAGACAGCTTCCTCTTACAGCATCCACAGTTAATCCTGTTGGATGTGGTTGGTCCTTCTTGGTGGTATGCTGACATTACCCTGGATACCGTGGCTCTTGATACATCACAAAGACTTGCTGTCTTGGTCACAGATGCTTCAGCAAGACGTGCACCAACAATTTGTCCTCTTTTAAACTTATGGGTATGTCACCCATAATGTTGTGTACATTGCAGTATTTTGAGCAGAACTGTGCTCTTACCCTGCTAATTGAACCTTCACACTCTTACTGCTCTTACTGGTGCAATAATGTGCAATTAATGAAGATTGAACACCAGGCTGCTCCAATTTAGCCATGAAACCTCCCACACTAAAATGATGACAGGTGTTTCAGTTTCATTGTCCAACCCCTGTATTTAATTGGTTTTCTCTCCGCTTGGATCCAGATTTAATGACTTATTTTATTACTAAATACATTACTGATTAGTGTATTGACATGGGTATAAATAAGCTATATTAAAAACAAGCTAAAATAAAAAGCTAAATTCCTTTCGTTCATTCATTCATTCAGTTATTCATTCAGTCAGTCATTTGCCCACTCATTTATTTATTTATTTATTTATTATTTTATTCAGTCATTCATTAACTAATGTATTTATTTTCTTCTGATCTGTTGTAGTGAGAGCTGCTCTGAGAGTAAGTAAGCTGCAGTTCACAGCTCAGTGAGCAGGTCTGAGGTACAGTGATGGGTCAGTGGTTAGAGTGCTGGGTTATTAATCACAGGCTTGTGGATTCAATACCCACATCTGTTAAACTGCCACTGTTGGGTGCGTGAGTAATGGGTTTAACCCTGTCTGCTCTGGGGGCACTGGAGTATGGCTGACCTGCTTCCTGACTCCTTAGCAAAGAGAAAATGCTGTTTTACTAAATAATGGCCTTAAAAATCTAGCAAACATCTCTTATTTAAAACAAGCAAACTGATCTGCTAATGGAATTTTTCATAATGCATTAATATATCATTATGATTTTCATATTATACAGACCTGACGCTACACCTTTACTACAGCTGGAAAGGGGGTGGGGGTTGATTGACTCCTGAAATGACCTTATTTTAGTTGTAGGTCAAAAGGGATAGGGCCTTGCTATTATCATCATCATCATCATCATCATCATCATCATCATCATCAGTGCTGCAACAAAAGCAGCCCTGTGTGAAATGAAATCCTAGGCCTCTCTGCTTACAAATTAAAGAATCAGATTCTCTGATTTTGCTATTTATAGGTTTATGTTTGAGTAAAATGAACATTGTTGTTTTATTCTATAAACTACAGACAACATTCTTTTCAAATTGTAAATAAAAATATTGTTATTTAGAGCATTTATTTGCAGAAAATGAGAAATGGCTGAAAATAACAAAAAAAAAAAAGATGCAGAGCTTTCAGACCTCAAATAATACAAAGAAGTTCATAACAAGTTCATTCAGAAATCAATATTTGGTGGAATAACCCTTTTTTAACTTTTAATCACAGTTTTCATGCATCTTGGCATCATGTTCTCCTCCACCAGTCTTACACACTGCTGCTTTTGGATAACTTCATGCTTAAACACTCCTGGTCTCTTAGTTTTTTTCCAGAGCTGTATATTGTATTTTATTTTTTCCATTATCGAGCAAATATTATAAAAGCAGTTGTTTGTATGAACAGTAAAACCAGTGTATTGTGTGTACTAGCTACCACAATGTTTGGGAGATCGCTTGTTTGATTCCCTGTCATGCAGCTTGCCATCAGCTGCGGGAGCCCTGAGAGAGGTCCGACAATGGGCCTTGCTCTCTCTGGGTGGGTACAGTAGATGGTGCTATTTCCCCTGATCACTCGTAGGGTGATGTCGATCAGCACAAGGCTGCATCTGTGAGCTGATGTATCGGAACCGAGTCACTGCGCTTTCCGCAGTTCGCTGCGCAGCAGTTCAAAAAGAGGCGGAGTCTGACTTCACATGTGTTGGAGGAGGCATGTGCTAGTCTTCACACTCCTTGTGTTTTAGCATCACTAGTGATAAGTGATACATGTGGGATAATTGGCCTGATAAATTGAGAAAAAAATGAAGATTGTAACACAGAAGGGTAAAAAACATTAATTTTATAACCAGCAGACGTGAGCGGGCTATTGATCTGTTCTCATCCGGATTCACTCCACGTCACAGGCCTTGAGGAACCCAGTCTGCTCCATCGTCCTCTGTCAAAACCATCAATCACAATGTGCTGAACCAATCAGCTGTGAGCAGGGGGGTGGATATCTGTGCAGTCTACCGTCTGAAACCTGCCCTCACTGGAGGAGATTTCCTGCTGTGTAGTCACATCCTTTTCTAAGGGTACTGAGGGAGTGATTCAGCCTTTTTTCACTGCCGCTGCTGTCGGGTGTGTGTGTGTTTGCGTGTGTGTGTGGGTGTGGGTGTGTGTGTTGCTGCAATTTAGGACACAGCCATGTTTGATTCTAGTGGATTCTTTGGGGTTTGAACTTATTTACCTTTATTTTATACACTGTAATCTATTGCTATAACTTTACATTGGATTTAAAACAAATATGTATTTTATTTGGTAATTGTGATCTGCTGTTACATATACTGTTTAAACACTGTTTAAACAAATAATAATGTTAAATAATAATACGTTTAATATTAATAATCACATGTAAATTAACAGTAATGTACAGTAAAGTGTGGTCAGGTTAACCAATAACAATAAATAACTGTAATTGATCAGTATAATACAGTTATACAGTTCATTTTCTAAACAGCTGTGTTTAAACAGGGCCAGTCACTTTCCATTATAATTTAACTGATGATTTTAGGCTAACACTTTTTATTAAACTGCTTAAAATACTTGTTTTAGTATTTTAGCATTCTAGACAATAGATATAAATTAGAGGTTCTGTAATTTAACAGTCATATGCTTTACTGTATGTTCTGTAAATATTTTTGTATTATTTTTCCATCATACTTATATTGTGGCTTTTTTAAACCCAAAGACACTTAAAATCTGCATCAATGTATAAATACATTTACACACTTGGTCAATTTAACTTAACTAGTAACCTGATCTCCCACAGGATAAACTCCAACCAGACAGGGACTTGAACCCGAGACCCCAGTGCTGAGAGATGAATGTGCAAACCAGCTCATGTAGTTATTTCTTAAAACACAGCAATTTGATTATAATATATTGTAATTTATCATACAGTAAATTCCTGTTTAAATAAAATACACTAGACACAGTATAACATAAAATAACAGTAACTGTATCAGTGCCAGTATTTTACTGTTTATTGTGAGCTTTAGAAGTAAATGTAAATTATTAATAAACCTGAGTAATAATCTGAGTTTAGTTGGTAAAACAATCATATCCTAGTTTTTTCACTAGTCTCTTGGAGAATATGAATATAATATAATATAATATAATATAATATAATATATTCTTTCATTTTTTTAATGTTTGTTAATAATGATCTAGTCTTTAACCTATGTATGTTTTTTTTTTCCATATACAGCTCTGAAAAAAAAATTAAGAGACCACATTCCAGTTTCTGAATCCGTTTCTCTGATTTTGCTATTTATAGGTTTATGTTTGAGTAAAATGAACATTGTTGTTTTATTCTATAAACTACAGACAACATTTCTCCTAAATTCCAAATAAAAATATTGTCATTTAGAGCATTTATTTGCAAAAAAAAAAAATGTTTAATCACAGTTTTCATGCATCTTGGCATCATGTTCTTCTCCACCAGTCTTACACACTGCTTTTGGATAACTTTATATCATGCCTGGTGCAAAAAAATCAGGTTTTCAATTCGGTAAAATGTAAAAAAAACTAATTATTTTTAAGTGGTCTCTTATTATTTTTTTTCTTTCAAAGCTGTTTACCTGTTTTGATTTGATTTAATTATTTTCTTTCATACTTTATTCATTTATTTTTTACATTATTATTATTATTTTTATTTATATTTATTATGGTATAACAATGTTCTGTCTTTGTGATAAAAAGTGAGAAAAAAATATTATTAAAAAAAAAAACCTGAACTGATAAGAGTAAAACACTGACTGATGAGATGCCCAATATTATGGGATGCCCTGCCCAAAGCTCGTTGCAGCCCAGAGTCAGTCAGCCAACCTGTAATTCTGTGAGTGCTTCATCGTGATGCAGAATCCTGTACCAGAATCTACATCTACAGCTATGGCTATATCTCAGTTTATTTTTTTTACCAATTATTTGGGTTTTTATTTATTAATTTAGCTATTTCTTATCTTGTAACTATATTATATATCTTATATTATTTTTCTGTATTATTCTACATCTATTGTTTGAGCTGAATAGTTAATAATATAGCATATAATAATAGCATATCATCTAGATTATACATTTTAACAGCATTACATATAGATATACAGTATAATCAGCATGGTGGGTGACATTGCTGAGAGTGTGTGTGAGTGTGTGTGTGTGTGTGACAAGGCTAAGAAAAGGCTGAGAGAGGGGATGGGTCGAGTGTGTGCGCTCGAGTGTGTGTGTGTGAGTGTGAGTGTGAGTGTGCTCGAGTGTGTGTGAGGGTGTGTGTTGGTGGGGGGGGGGGGGGGTGAGTGAGTGTGTGTATGGATGGGTGGGTGGATGCTGTAGCCGCATCACGACTTAAATACGCTGCAGCATCCAGCAGGTTCTGTCTCACTGCATCCTGTCCTGCTGCAGCTGCTTCTCTTTCTCTCTCTCTATCTCTTCTTCTCTCTCTTTTTCTTAATATCTCGATATCCCTCTTTCGCTCACACTTGTTCTCTCTCTCTCTTTCTTTCACACTGAATCCACTGCTTCCTCTGTCAGTGGTACCCTAGTGTGTGCTTCTGTCTGTCTGAGTGCAGAACATCACTGCGTAATCCTCTCTCTCTCTGTCTCTTTCTCTCTCTCTATTGCACATTCTCTCTCTCTCTCTCTTCCGCTAGCTCTCTCACTCGCTCGCTCTCTCGCTCACATCCTCCATCACTGAGACTCCCTCTCTCACTCACACACTCCCTATTCGCACACACACACTCACACACTAGCCAGCGAGCAGCCTCCCGCATCCAGCATCCAGCATCCAGCATCTAGCATCTAGCATCAGCACCACCACACACAGCGTCCAGCATGGATGTACTAATGAAGGGTTTTTCCATGGCCAAGGAGGGAGTGGTGGCCGCGGCCGAGAAGACCAAGGCTGGGGTGGAGGAGGCAGCGATGAAGACCAAAGAGGGGGTCATGTATGTGGGTAAGTGTTAAAAAAAATTGAGGACGAACGGATGGATGGATGAGTAGATGGATGGATGAAAAGATGGATGAATGAATGATTAGGGAATGAATAGGGAACAGATAAGGGAGGAGGGGGAGGGGGTGTATAGAGATGATCTGCTCTAATCTCGTCCAGTTCTGGCAGAACTAGTGGTACTAAAAGTCCTGTATCGGGGAAAATGCACTGCTGATGCTGTGCCAGCAGACAGCAGCCATAATCAGCTCATTATGTGGAAAAAAAGGGGCTCCCGAGGCGTCCCAGAGGAGTTGCACGGACTACGTCTTGCACGGACTGCGATCGTGATCGATGACTAGACTAGATTTCTACAGCATTCACGTAGAAGACGTCTCGTAAAAAGCGCTCTCGCAAGATGTCCCACTCACCCGCACACCAATTATTACGTATTTATAGGCTGTATAAATAATATATACAAGCTGGAATAGGTGTCCAGAAATCAGAAATCAGTAGGTTGATGACTGCGCTGCAGAGGCAGTGCAGGGGTGTGGTGTGGGGGGGAAAGGATGGAGAAGGATGGAGGAGGATGTAGGGCTAAGAAGACGGATGGAGGAAGACCTGAATTGAATAAAAAGGAGTGAAAGTGTGTCACAATGTATAAATTATACGAAAATAAATGCATTTATTATAATGTCGTTTGAGTGCAGTCATAAATAAAAAAGCATCCCTGCTTTAAAAAGCAGGGTCTGAATTTTTTGCGTCATTGGCTAAAAAAAAAAAAAAGAAAAGAAAAAGAGGCCGGATATGAAATCAGGTTACGTGCACATAAAATTTCTGCATAGATTTCTGCACCAGTATGAATTTGCAAGGAATGCTAGCACTAGCAAATGTAACATCACATTTTAAAGCATGCATCTTTATTTAAAGCATTTATCTTTATTTTATTTATTTTATTTTTTTGTGTCATTGCCATGCATGGTTAAAAAAAAAAAAAACAGGCCAAATCAGGAATGGGGTTATGTGGACATGTGATGGATGCACCAGTATGAATTTGCAACTTTAACCAATTTTAAGACCATGATTTTGCACATTTTGAAGCATCCCTGCTTCAGTGAGGGGTTTATATTTTTGGACCTGGATGGAAATATATAATCATGGACCTGAGTGGATGAAAAAAAGGCCATGTGCACAATCTGCACCAGTGACTGCACCAGTATGAATTTGCAAGGAATTCTGGCTCTCATAAAATAATATATATATATATATATATTAAAGCATCCCTGCTTAAATGTAGGATCTGTTTTTTATATATTTTTTTGTATTATCACAGCTAAACAGCAAGAACCCAGGCCAGACAAGGGTGTCTGCACATGCATAGACTTCACATGCAGTGACTGCACATGCAATGCAATTTTTCCAGTATGAATTTGCAATAAATGCTGGCATCCTTGCTTAAAGCATCCCTGCATCCCTGTAATTTTGCGTCACTGCTCTAGACGCCTAAAGAGGCCGGACCAGAGACGAGGTTCGATGCACTAAAGCAAGGGTAGCTGCAGATGCAGTGATTGCATCAGTATGAATTTGCGAGGAATGCTGGCTCTCATAAAATAATATTATATATTAAAGCATCCTTGCTTAAATATAGAATCTGTTTTTTTTCTGTATCATTCCTTTGGACAGCTAAAACCAGTCCAGACAAGGATGTCTGCACATGCATTGATTTCATATGCAATGAGTGCGCATGCAATGCAATTTTACCAGTATGAATTTGCAAGGAATGCTGCTCTCATAAAACAATATCATATATTAAAGCATCCTTGCTTAAATGTAGTATCTGTTTTTTTATCACTCTGGACAGTTAAAAACCAGGCCAGACAAGGGTGTCTACACATGCATTGACTTCACATGCAATGAGTGTGCATGCAATGCAATTTTACCAGGGTGAATTTGCAAAAAAAATGCTGGCATCCCTGCTTAAAGCATTTCTGCATCCCTGCATCCCCATGATTTGTGCACCATTACTCGACTTGGGCGACTAAAGAGGCCGGACCAGAGACGGGGTCTGGTGCACTAAAGCAAGGGTATCTGCAGATGTCCTTGCAAATTCATCAGTATGAATTTGCAAGGAATAAAATATTAAACGCATTCCCTTAATATTAAAGCATCCCTGCTTAAATGTAGGAGATTTTTTTTTCTTTTTGCATCATTACTCTCACTCTGGACGGCTAAAAACTAGGCCAGACAAGGGTGTCTCTACATGCATTGGCTACACATGCAATGACTGCACATGCAGTGCAATTTCACCAGTATGAATTTGCAAGAAATGCTGGCATCCCTGCTTTAAAGCATCCCCAGTTTTGCATCATTGCTCGACTTGGACAACTAAAGAGGCCAGACCAGAGACGGGGTTCAGTGCACTTAAGCAAGGGTATCTATCTGTACTTACAGTGACTACACTAATAGGAATTTGCAGGGAAAATTAAAATTTTAAATCAAAATTTTAAAGCATCCTTGCATGCCTGCATCCATGTGACCAGGGACAGAGTAGGTGCACTAAAACAAGGATATCTACATAGACAATGCTGGCGCTCGTAAAATACGACATTGGATGGCTAAAAAGAGGCTAGTCCTGGATGCATAAAAAAACACGAGTTGAATACTGGATGTGCAGTGACTGCACCAGTATGAATTTGCAAGAAAAGCTGGCGCTTATAAAATGTCACATTTTAGAGCATGTCTACTTAAAGCATCCCTGCATTTCTGTAGAAATTTCTGCATCCCTGCTTTAGACGGCTAAAGAGGACGGACAAGATATGAGGTTTAGAAACGAGAAATGGGGTAAAATGTCACTTTTTAAAGCATCCCTGCTTAAGTGTGGGGTCTTTTTTTGTATAATCTCATCTTTCTGCATGTCTGAAAAAGCCACACCAGAGACAGAGCACATGCACAAAATTAACACCAGTGCACCAGTATGAATTTGCAAGGAATTTGCTATAATTTTTTTAATTTGAGCTTTGGAATGATGATTTATAATGATAAGCACATTGGAAGGATCACAGAGCTGTGCACATTCACTACTTTAATGATGATTAATTATGAATTAATATAGATATTATACGGTTTTTAATGAATTATTTATTCAGAGTAGCCGTTATAGTCGTGTGTATGTGTAGGTGTGTGTGAGTGTGTGTATATGTGTGTATGTGTAGGTGTGTGTGAGTGTGTGTATATGTGTAGTCGTGTATAGGTGGGTGTGTGTATGTGGTTTGGGGGGGGGGTGACAAGTAAGAATCAGCTGAGCACTGCAGCAATCATCCCTCTCTAGCCCCTCCCATCCCTCCCTACCACGTGTGTGTATGTGTGTGTGTGTGCGTGTGTGCGCGTGCGCGTGTGTTGTTGCGGCAGGATTTGCTTGCTTGAGCGCGATGACGAACTTCCCCCACCCCTCTTCTTCCTCCACCCGCGAGCGAGCGCGAGAGTGAGGGATGAGGGGTGCAGCAGCACTATGTGTTATGTCATAGGCTTGCAGCCCTGTGGACACACACTCTCTCACGGGTACAATAATGAACAGATGGAGGAAAGAAAGAAAGAAAGAAAGAAAGGCAAAAATATATATAAACGAGGACAATGATGCAAAAAAAAAAAAAAAAATGCAAATAATGGCGTCAAGGACAAATGCGCCCTAATCAAGGTTGCAATCCATCTTGTGCAGCAATCAATAAACCTGATTATGGATTGAACACAAGATATAGGGAGATCAGTGTCCCTGCAATATGCTTAAATGTGCATCATATATATATATATATATATATATATATATATATATATATATATATATATATATATATGCGTTAATGTAATAACATATAATAACATAGTAATAGCATGTAATAGCATATAATTGCATAGTATTGTATTGCATCAGCACTGTTATAAATCAAATAATAAGCCTTATGCATCAGTGTGCATCTTAACTACAGCAATAACATGTGTAATATCATATATATATCTGTTCATTATAAGTATATAAATATATAAAACATATAATAGCAACAGTGTTTGATAATAAAGTATTACTGTCTGTCGACCCACTATAATATATACTGGACTAAGTTCATGTAAAATGAATGCACACGTTTCGTAGCATAGGGTTAACAGCTCTAAATATATGATAAATATATAGCCTTTTCTACTGGTTGACGTACTATATATATATATATATATATATATATATATATATATATATATATATATATAGTACGTCAACCAGTAGAAAAGGCTATATATTTATCATATATTTAGAGCTGTTGATATATATATATATATATATATATATATATATATATATATATATATATATATATATATGTAATATTTAATATGTACATATATGCATGCTAATATACTGAACTTATTTTATGACAAATTAATAAATGAATCAGTCAGTCAAATTTTATTGCGGAATCCCACAGGGTTCAATTTTGGGGCCAATACAACTGATATTAATTATAACAGCATTGTCTTATGGGATGTGCACTAGGCCAATTTTTATAATTCGATGCACCTTTATTAACCTAAATACTTATTATACAATATAGTGCCGACCTTAATTATATATTAACCATTGTATTTACTTAGTGAAAGGAAACAATTAATGTGAATGATTCTATACATCAACTTTGTTTAAAAGAGCTTTTTAATGTTTTATTGTGCATTATTTATTTATGATATTTAAAAGCTTATTGTTTTCTAATTCCAATATCTGCATATTTATTATATTGACCAAGTGTAGCACACTAATGCATGTAAATTTCATAAAATGGCCTTTAAATGACAATCATTTCTGTGAATATTTGTAATATTTCAGTGTTAATTGCTCTCCAACCCAGTCACAGTTTAGCATATCTAGCAGGATCCTACGGGATTGATTTTAGGGCCTATAAACCTGATGTTAATAAATGGATTGAACGCAAGCTATAGCAAGCTCAATATTCCTGCACTACACCTAATGCATTACAGTGTGTGCATCATATCCATATCAGTAACACTATGTAATAATATATATATATATATATATATATATATAACAAATAATAGCATAGTGTTACATCAGCACAGTTACTGCCTTTCCTATTGGTTGACATACTAGAATATGTACTGAACTAAATTCATGTAAAAGGAATGAACACATTAATCTGAATTACCATCTTTTCTTCAGTGAAGGGTTAACAGCTCTACTATTCTGATGAAATAATAAGTCTTATGCATAAAATGTCATATTATTATATATAACACTATGTAATCTTAATGCATGTAACACTGTGTAACCGTATCTACTACAGTAGTACATCTCAAAAACAGAATATCTTTGAAAAGTTACTTTATTTCAGTAATTCAGTTTAAAATGTAAAACTCATATATTATATAGATCTATTTATTGCACACAGAGTGATCTATTTTAAGTGTTTAAAATAGAAACCCAAAAATCAGTATCTCTCCATAAAGGTTGTCAGCAGTGGGAAGCAAGAAGTGTTCATGGAGTACAGAAATCAATATTTGGTGGAATAACCCTGGTTAGTTTTTAATCACAGTTTTCATGCATCTTGGCATCATGTTCTCCTCCTCCTCCAGTCTTACACACTGCTTTTGGATAACTTTATGCTGCTTTACTCCTGGTGCAAAAATTCAAGCAGTTCAGTTTGGTTTGATGACTTGTGATCATCCATCCTCCTCTTGATTATATTCTAGAGGTTTTCGATTTGGTAAAATCAAAGATTTTTCCAGAGCTGTGTATTCGACACTTTACATGTAAAATTAATGAACACATTCATTTGATTCATCATCAGTCTTTTTAGCAATGCAGTAATACGATGCTTTATTTATCAGATTGTGTGCAATACAATTTTGTAATAACATATAAAATCATAGTATTACATAAACACAGATATTAGCTGTCTGTTCACCTACTGATTACGTAAGATTAATGCACATATATTTATTCAAATCATATTTATTTTTTTAGTGTAGGGTTAACAGGTCTAAATCTGTGACGTAATAATATTCCTCATCTATACCTCCTCCAGAAAAGCTGAAATAATCCAATCAAACCTATAACGTCTGAGCAAAGCAGCAGAGCACACTGTGTTCCACTTTCTTTCCCACACTGCACCACTCTCCCCACCAAGGTCATTCCTTTAGAGGTTGCGCTAGCTGTGTTAGCTGTTAGCTGTGCTATCTGGGGGGCTGGGAGTGCTCCTATATCAGGACAGTGAGCATCCGAGCGTGAGGCCATTACACTGAAGCCCCAGCGAGCCGTCGCTCATTTCTGCTGCTCTGCAGTGTGGACTGTGTGTAGCTGCTGCTAGCTGCTGGATTGCACTGGGTAATTAGCCAGAAGCTAACTACAGCTAGCCAGTGGCTATTAGCTAACTCAACTATCTTTTCTCTCCACCTTAAAATATAAAATATAAAAAAGAAAAAGAAATAAAAATTATTTTGCATGAAATATTGTCCCAGAAATAACTGTGCCCATCATTATAATGCTCACCATTGTCATTTCAAGCCACTTATATATTTATTTATAATACTAAAGCATAATAATGCATTCAAACATTACTTTTAATTTTAATTTTAAAGTTAAATTTTCTTATAATATTATTATATTATTTTAAAAAGCAATTAATGTTTAATTTTTGTGAATATTCCTCAATATTCCTATCATTTTAGAAATTAATGTTTTTTTTTATTATTGTGACTATTTCTTAATATATCTGTCATTTTAAAGAGCAATAAATAAAAAATAGAGTGACTATTCCCCAATATTATTGTCATTTTAAATAGCAATACAGTGGCTTGCAAAAGTATTCATACCCCTTGAACTTTTCCATGTTTTGTCACATTACAAACACAAACATGAATATATTTAGTTGGAATTTAATGTAAAAGACCAACACAAAGTGGTATACAATTGTGAAGTGGAAAGAAAATTATGCATGATGCAAAACATTCTTTGCAAATTAAAAACTGCTTAGTGCAAAAGTATTTAGCCCCTTTGAGTCAATACTTTGTGGAACCACCTTTTGCTGCAATACCAGCTGCAAGTCTTTTAGAGTTTGTCTCCACCAGCTTTGCACATCAAGTGTCTGAAATTTTTGCCCGTTCTTCTTTATAAAACAGCTTAGAGCGTTTGTGAACATCAGTTTTCAGATCTTGCCACAAATTTTCACAAGTTCTCGATTGGGTTTAGGTCTGGATTTTGACTTGGCCATTCTAACACCTGAATATGTTTTGTTTTAAACCATTGCTCTGGCTGTATGTTTAGGGTCATTGTCTTGCTGGAAGGTTAATCTTCTTATGAGTCTCAGGTCTTTTACAGACTCCAACAGGTTTTCTTCCAGGATTGTCCTGTATTCTTCTTGTTCGGCCTGTAAGTTTAGGTGGACGGCCTTGTCTTGGTAGGTTTACAGTTGTGCCATGCTCTTTCCATTTCCGGATAATGGATGGAACAGGAGGTAACATAGATGTTTAGGAGTGATCAGTGCAGGTAGGAGGGAGATGTTCTGTCATCACCTTGTAGGCGCTTTGCAGTAAGAGCTTTGAATTTAATATGAGCAGCAACTGGTAGTCAGTGGAGCTCAATGAGCTGTGGGGTGACATGTGGCCGGTGGTTTTGGCTGGTTAAAGACCAGTCACGCTGCTGCGTTCTGGATCATCTGTAGTGGTTTTATAATACAGGATGAGGCGTGATATGACTAACGCTTGTATCAAGAGTTGGGTGGACTGTTTTTTTTAGAAACGGTAGAAATTCTGATAGTTTGTAATGGATAGTTGGTCAAACAACCAACCAACACCCAGATTCCTAGCAACCTTTGTCAGTGCTAGATTGTTTTTTTTTCCTTTAATACATAAATGTATTATTTAAAAGTGCTTTTTATACTTACTCAAGTTTTCTTTGTCTGATATAAAAAATAGTTTCAGTATGACAAAAAAAGCAAAAACAGAAGAAATCTGTAGGGGAGCAAATACTCACTAATTTTCACTCCATTTTGCATATTTTACTATTACAAAGCAACATACAGCTCTGGAAAAAAATAATAGACCACTTCATTTTCTGAATCAGTTTCTCTGATTTTGCTATTTATAGGTTTATGTTTGAGTAAAATTAACATAGTTGTTTTGTTCTATAAACTACAGACAACATTTGTCCCCCCCCCCCCCAAAAAAAAAAGTCATTTAGAGCATTTGTTTGCAGAAAATGAGAAATGGCTGAAATAACGAAAAAAGATACAGAGCTTTCAGACCTCAAATAATGCAAAGAAAACAAGTTCATATTCATAAAGTTTTAAGAGTTCAGAAATCAATATTTGGTGGAATAACCCTGTTTTTTAATCACAGTTTTCATCATGCATCTTGGCATCATGTTCTCCTCCACCAGTCTTACACACTGCTTTTGGATAACTTTATGCTGCTTTACTCCTGGTGCAAAATTCAAGCAGTTCAGCTTGGTTTGATGGCTCATCCAACTTCCTCTTGATTATATTCCAGAGGTTTGTAATCTGGTAAAATCAAAGAAACTCATCATTTTTAAGTGATCTCCTATTTTTTTTAGGAGTGTAGTTGTTACTCTTTAAGACATATTTGAATAGTCTAGAATCTGCTGAAAATAACCTCTGGCATCTGTGAGCATTTTCTTTAATAGTGTTTTAATGTTTAGATTACAACAACACGCACAACAAGCACGTCGCTACTGCATGGCTAAGATAGGATTGGACGGCTGACTGTTGACTGTTGTCAGGGTTTTAAGCCATTTATTTATTGAACACATGTCATTCGAGACCACCACACCCATCAGTGTAGATTAGGGCTGTACGATATATCGTTTAAGCATGGTCATCGCGATGTGCGCATGCGCAATAGTCACATTGCAGAAAGTGCGATGTCACTTAATGCAATCAAACCAAACACGTCATGTTGCAGTGTTTTGATTCTTGACACAAGAAGTAGATACACAGTGCTGTCTCTGTGTCTGTGTGAGTGACAGGCTGCTGCTGCCTGAGAAGCGTGAGGGGGAGGGCAGGAGTCTTCGGCATCTCAGTCTCGAAAGACCATTTGATTTCTTGTGCCTGGATTTAGGATTTCATGCAGTGTCTGCTGTGACTGAAGAGACCAATCCGCGAGAGGCAGACCCGGCCGCAAATGTCACATTTGTAAGACTGTGTTGCTGGTGGTGTGATGGTGTCCTGTTTTTGCTTCCTCCTGGTCCTCTTTGTTTCCTGATGACAAGCCAGGGTGAAATCATGCTGTAGCAGTCCACTGTGGAGCGCCTGCTGCCACTGATGGCGGTCTTGAGCTACATTTTCCCATGTGACAGGGTTGATGTTAAAACACTTCAGATCTCGCTTGCAGACGTCCTTATAGCGAAGCTGAGGACGTCCAGTATGCCTCTTGCCAGATGACAGTTCAGCATAGAGGATGTCCTTCGGGATTCGTCCATCGTCCATTCGCCGGACGTGGCCCAACCAGCGGAGACGTCGCTGCTTCAGAAGAGAGTATATGCTGGGAAGTTGAGCTTTATCCAAGACTGCTGTGTTGGTGATCCCATCCCTCCAGGTGATACCCAGTATGCGCCTCAGGCAACGAAGATGGAAGCTGTTTAGCCTTCTCTCTTGGTATGAGTATGTTGCCCACGCTTCACAACCATACAAAAGTGTGCTCATAACACAGGCTCTATACACCTGCACTTTTGTATGAACAGTAAGTTTTCCATTTTCCCATACTCTCCCTGTGAGCTTCCCAAAGGCAAAGGCAGCTTTACCGATGCGGCCACTGAGTTCAGCATCCAATGACAGGTTGTCTGTAATGGTGGATCCAAGGTAGGTAAAGGTGTTCACAGCTTCCAGAGTGTGGTTTTTGATGGTGATAATGGGAGGTTTTACAGTGACTTGTCCCATTGTCTTAGTTTTAGTCAGGCTGATGGTCAAACTGAAGTCCTTGCAGGCTTGAGTAAACCGGTCTATGAGGGTTTGTAAGTGATCCTGGGAGTGTGCTACCAGTGCTGCATCATCTGCAAATAGCATGTCCCTGATGACGAGTGACCTAACCTTCGTTTTGGCTTTCAGGCGGGCAGGGTTGAAGAGGTTACCATCTGTTCTTGTGTGAAGGTAGACTCCCTCAGTTGAGGTTCCGAAAGCTTGCCGGAGGAGGAGGGAGAAAAAGATCCCGAATAAGGTGGGTGCCATCACGCACCCCTGTTTGACACCACAGCAGATTTTGAAGGGGTCTGAGATGGACCCGTCGAACTGTATGGTACCATGCATGTCTGTGTGAAAGGACTCAAGGATGCGTAAGAGTTTTGGGGGGCAACCTATCCGTTCAACCAGCTGGAAAAGGCCACTCCTGCTCACCAGGTCAAAAGCCTTAGTCAGGTCAATGAATGCCATGTAGAGTGGTTTATTTTGCTCCCTACACTTCTCTTGCAGCTGTCTTAAAGTAAAGATCATGTCAGTGGTGGACCTTCCTGCTCTGAATCCTGCTTGCGATTCTGGGTAGATCTTATCCGCAAGGACTTGGAGTCTGTTCAGCAAAACTCTTGCAAAGAGTTTACCGGTGGTGCTAAGAAGAGAGACACCACGGTAGTTGTTGCAGTCACTCCTGTCTCCCTTGTTTTTATACAGGGTGACTATGGTGGCATCTCGCATATCTTGTGGTACCACACCTTCCCTCCAAAGGTTACAGCTGAATTCACGCTTTTAATCCCAGAGAAACGCTCTTATTTACCTTTTTTTGTGCCTGATTAACGGGCCGAATACTGTTGTTTTGCTGTTTTTCTCGGGTTTTGAGTTGAGCTCGGGGCTGGCTCAGCTCTTGATTGGTCCGGATGTGAGACAGCACGCGTGGAAGGGGCTGGTGACGTCATGGGCCCTGCATTGTTTAATATTGTGATATATATCGTCGAAAAAAAGAACATTTGCAATGTAGTGTACATTTATTCCTAACTTAACAATGCATGAAAATAGACTGTTGACAGGGTGTACGATAATGAGCATCACAACACACCTTCACAAGGTGTACAATAGGGCCTTCAATTGTCGTTCACATCACATGTGGGACATGAGGTCTAGTTACAAAGAGAATAGCAAAATAGGATCAAATAAAATAAATAATAGTAGATAAATATATGTAAATAGAAATAAGAAATGTATGGAAGAAGCAGCAACATGAATTCCTGCATTCATTTGAATTGTACAGTTTAAAATACTTTCTTAGCAAAAGTTGAAGAATGTGATTTATTATATATATCTACAGGTCCACATACAGGGGTTGGACAATGACTGAAAAACTGAAACACCTGGTTTTAGAGCACAATAATTGATTGTGGTGACGGACAGTTCTGGTGGAAACAGGAGAGTTGAGGTGCACATTGAATTCTGCTGTGATTTGATCAGCCGTGGTTTTAATGGAGTTTTTTGGATACAATCCGGGTAAGCACCCGAACATCCCTTTCAGACAGCTTCCTCTTACAGCATCCACAGTTAATCCTGTTGGATGTGGTTGGTCCTTCTTGGTGGTGTGCTGACATTACCCTGGATACCGTGGCTCTTGATACATCACAAAGACTTGCTGTCTTGGTCACAGATGCTCCAGCAAGACGTGCACCAACAATTTGTCCTCTTTTGAACTCTGTTATGTCTCCCATAATGTTGTGTGCATTGCAATATTTAGAGCAGAACTGTGCTCTCACCCTAATAATTGAACCTTCACACTCTGCTCTTACTGCTGCAATAATGTGCAATTAATGAAGATTGGCCACCAGGCTGCTCCAATTTAGCCATGATGAAACCTCCTACACTAAAATGACAGGTGTTTCAGTTTCATTGTCCAACCTTTAAATGTTAAAGTAGACTGTTGTAGCTGCTGTATACTGTGTATAGCTATCTGCAACAGCCGTCTCATCATCTTGTAGCTCATTAGTGTAGAGTTAGCATTAGCTGAGGAGGTTCAGGGCACTTAAATCCTAATCCTCTAAATTTATGGCTCTGCAGACTCTCCTCAGCCGGTAGGACGATTGAGAACAGGACTATATGACGTCAGCGGCTCGGCTCGGCTTGGCTCGGGCACAGCCTAGAGAAAAAAGGCTCAGGGTTTATTATTGAGCAGCTGGGCACTGCATCAGGACCTGCTCCATCCTCAGAGATACGCGGGCTGAACAGACGTGTTGGGGTGTAAAAAGTGGAGAATTTGCCCTGCGCTCTTGGCTGGGGGAGTGAGGGGACTGTGCTGCAGTTATAAAAAGAGAGAGAGAGAAAGAGAGAGAGAGAGAGAGAGAGAGAGATCAGGAATAGAAACTGCAGAAGCTGCAGACAAGCAGACGCTGGTCACGCAGCCGAGCTGAGTCACGCGGTGTCGCTTAGCAGGAGAGAGCGAGATACGGCAGCACCTAAAAACGAGGCCTGGTCAAGGACAAAATGGAGAAAGAGAGAGAAATACAAAAATATTTTTAAAAATACAAAAAATATACAAAAAATATATAAAAAAATATACAAAAAATATTCAAAAATATGTAAACTATATACAACAAATATATGAAAAATATATGAAAATATACTAAATATGCTAAAATACACACAAATATCTAGAAAAAATATACAAAATACACAAAAATATACAAACATTTACTAAAAATACAAAAATATACAAAACATTCACAAATATACAAATATAAAAAATATATACAAAAATATACAGAAATATACAAAAATATTCACAAAATATACAAAAATATAACAGTAGCAGCACCCAGAAAACTAGACACAATAAGGGAGTGTGTAGTTTGCATTTATCCTGAATACATGTTGGAATATTATTGTTAAATTTTCAGTGTATAACTGATATCTTAAGTATTGCTAACATTTTATATTTATTATGTTTTTTATATTCATTATTAGTCTAAATATAAAAAGGAAAGAAGGAACACAGTGTAGTTAGTACACCATATAATAAGGTGCAGTATACCTTCTCTAAAGATGTTTGAACCCCAGTGTTACATTTTAAGTGTATTATTGATGTTCTTATTCATTTATATTTATTAAATATTCATTGATGGTTCATTTATTAAATGGAGAGAATGGACGTCACACAGTAAGTAGCCCATATAATAAGATGCTTCTACAATCTATCAATAAGATGTAGGAACATTGAATGCTTAGTTCATTACTGATTTCATAATTTGTAATATTATTTTTTTTGCATATATATTTATTAATAAAAGATGGGAAGGGACATCACATAGTAAGTGGGCCATATATAGTAAGATGGTTTATATCTTCTCTTAAGATGATGGAATATAAGTATTTATTTCCAGTGTGTAATTGATGTCTTAATTATTGTTATAAATTTGTATTACTTTTGATTTATTGATATTGAATTTATTAATAAAATGAGAGAAGGGACATCATATAGTAAGTAGGCCACATAGTAAGATGACTTATACCCTCTCTCTCTTTCTTTATATATATTTATATAAATTTTCAGTGTAAAAAAATCATAGGAAGAAAGAAAAAACATTGAGTTAGAAGTTTATATATATACATATATATTATGGGATATATTATATATAGCATTAAGGAAAGAGGGAACATCACACAGTAAGTAGGTCATATAGTAAGATGGGTTATGTAACAGCATCTGGAGTTGGTACTATATCTTTGATGATGTAATAAGGAAATGAAATGAATGGGTATATTTTACTGTATAGTAAAAAATCTGTATAATTTATTGATTATCATTCATTCTTATGAATAATTACAAGATCATGTTTCAATCTAAAATGTGGTCGAAATAATTTCATAGCTATATAAAATATAGTAAATATATCTGTGTTTATATCTTTTCCTATGCTTCTCTGTTTTCCTAACCATGTGCTTCCTTGCACGTGGCTCTGTGTTCTCCTTGTCTCTGCCCCTGTGTGCAGTGCTTCCACCTGTGTTCATTTGTAACTCCGCCCCCTCGTTACTTGTTCCCAGGTGTTTTCTGTTTACTGTCTACTGCTGTGTATATATAGCCCCTTTGTTTCTGTGTTCCCTTGTCGGTTTTTGTGTGTACGTTTTAAACATCTGTTGCTTTGTTATTCCGTGTTTTTGTAGTAGTCTTGGTTAATTGTTTGTTTTCTTTATAAATAAAAGCAATTATTATTTTAAACAATGCAAAGATTAGAAACAAACATGCAATTTTAACTTGGAACCAATGTAATTATAATTATAGCAATGTTAAGAGCATTTTATAATATTTTATAATATCAACATTGATTCAACCTTGACATGACATTTATCTAAGTCTGAATTGCTGTTAAAATGACAGTTTATTATATTTATTATTCATTTCTTTGCTTATTTATAGCTTATTTTTTTATTTATAAAAGGCAGGGAGGAAGATCGTACATCACATCGTAAGTAGGTCATATATAGTAAGTGCTAAGGCTTAGTGCTAGTGTCGTTACCTAATCGAACTGAATCTGGATTTCCTGCTATATCCTTCTGCTTCAGGCGCTTCCCTATTTTTATATTTTTATATTTATTTAATTTCTCCTTTTTTTATCCCTCTCTCCATCTCACTCATCCCCCTCCCTCTCTCCTCACTCCCTCTTTCTCCTGCTCCCTACAGCCGCTTATGTAACTACCATTTAATCAGCAGGGAAGCGTCTAAAAGCAGCTCCACGGACGGTCAGGAAAAGAGCAGCGACGTTTAAGAGCCCATTACTGCTGGACTGATGCAGCATAAATAGTAATGCATTCACTGTAATATAGAAAAACCCCTACCAGCTCAGACTCTATAAAAATAATGCTATAAATAGAACAACAACACTGCAGATTATTCAGTGTGTTTTCTTTCTTTTTATGATTTTTTTTACATTGTAAATTTAATATTGAAGACTATATAAAAGCTACACAGGAACACATGCTGAATTATTCTGTAAAGAAAAAAAAATGTTAAACAAACCAGAATATGTTAAAATTATATTTTAGACTCTTCTAAATAAGTATCAAATGTATCTTTGGTATTTTAATCATCTTAAAAATGATGAGTTTCTTTGATTTAACCAAATTTAAAAACCTCTGGAATATAATCAAGAGGAAGATGGATGATCTCAAGCCATCAAACCACCAAACTGAACTGCTTGAATTTTTTGCACCAGGAGTAATGCAGCATAAAGTTATCCAAAAGCAGTGTGTAAGACTGGTGGAGGAGAACATGATGCCAAGATGCATGAAAACTGTGATTAAAAACTAACCAGGGTTATTCCACCAAATATTGATTTCTGAACTTGAATATGAATATGAACTTTTTTTTTGTATTATTTGAGGTCTGAAAGTTATTTTTTCGTTATTTCAGTCATTTTTTATTTTCTGCAAATAAATGCTCTAAATGACAATATTTTGGAGAAATGTTAATTCTACTCAAACATATGCCTAGAAATAGCAAAATCAGAGAAACTGATTCAGAAACTGAAGTGATCTCTGTATATAAATTAATATTACTTATTACTAAATAACCAGGGTTATACCAGTATAAAAAATCTTCAGTCTGACCACCGTTCTCTGTCGCACCTTTGTAGAGTGGTGACTGGTAACAATAGGTAACAAGAAAAGAGAAACGAGAAAAGAAAAGAAAGAAGATCTCTAAAGAAAACTACAAAGAACTACAGAACTACAAAGAAAACACAAGAAAAAAAACTGCTTATAGAAAGTCTTTCCTATGTTTCTTTTCGAGTTTGTTTGTTTTAGTCCTTTGATTGAGGGGGAGAGGGGGAAAAAGTCTTCCTTTTTTTGTTCTTATCTAAACAACTCAAAGTTTATCAATACTTATTTTGGACATTTTAAGTGAATAACTTCAAGTGCAAAGCTTTTAAAAACCTCAGTATTTAATGATTTATGACGATGTGTTTTATGTCCAAAATACAGAGAAAAAATGTATATTAAACAAATAAAATTAATGTATTGTATTAATATAATTTCATTTTTTTTTAAATGTATCAATTATGTTTCATTAAAAGTAGTACAAAATTATCCAAAGGCTGTCGAATTCACCTCATGCTTTCACATAAAAAGTGATTTTAAAAATTGAGCCTATATTTAAACCTTTTTGTTTTATTTTCTTTTTGCAGGAAATAAGACAAAGGAGGGAGTTGTATCAGGCGTCAACACAGGTGAGAAGAAAAAAAAACACTATTATATATTTCACAATAACCAAGTTCATGGAAATGAGGGAAATAATCATAATCCTCTTTTATTTATTAATTATTATGAATCTGTTTCATTTTTCTGTTACAGTGGCAAACAGGACCACAGATCAGGCGAACATAGTGGGAGACACAGCGGTGGCGAGCGGTAATGAACTGGGGCAGAAGACGGTGGAGGGAGTGGAGAACGTGGCTGCATCAACCGGCATGGTCAATCCGGTGAGAGCTTGTGTTCAATAAGATAATCCTAGATAATCCTCAGATTTATACATTTCAGAACATTGATCTTCAGTATGTAGAGAAATTGTTGAGAAACAGATCATATAATAATATGATAAAAACTAAATAACAACACCAGACACAACTGACAGCAGAATAGTATGGCAGTATATATAGTATAAGCAGGTGGATAAGGGTGAAAAATAATGAATTATGACTATTGTTGGTATAAAAACCTACTAAAACACTGTAAGTATGAGTAAATTTAGTCGAATTAGCCAAGATGTTGCTGTACTACTGATACAGCTGATCTATCCATCTGTCTTTCTGTGTTCATCTATCTTTCTGCATATCTGTCTGTCTGTCTGTCTGTCTGTCTATATATATGTTTGTGTGTCTGTGTCTATCTATCTGTCTATCTATATATATGTCTGTGTGTGTCTATGTATCTATCTGTCTGTCTGTCTTCCCCCAGTGTTAAATTCCCCACTGTGTAAAGGTGGGGAAAGGGATAAAAAACAAGAAAATACAGGATATTAATCCTTTATTATTAGTTCTAAATTACATATTATGAAACACATATTTATATAGGTTATGTATTTTTTAGCATTATTGTTTTGACAGGGATGCTTTATAATCTCTGCCAGCAGATGTCACATTTTCCTGAAATAGAATCTCTGTCCTGCTGATGTATTCAATTCTACTCTATTTAAAGCAATGTTTTTGAACCCTGATTTGCTCACTTTAGGAAGGTCAATAAGGAAGAGGCAATTAGCCGATTAGCTGGATCAGAGAAAAACATAGGAAGGGAGTCACTGACCTGATGTTAATGATAATGATAAATTGATGATAATCAGAGGTATACACTGCACATCCTCGCTTTCCAGTAAAAAACAAGTATCTCTATTTTTGTAGATTTTTTGGTTTATTACAGAATTTGAACAGAAACTGTTCCTTTACTCTGTGCCAAAATTTATTGATGAATGAGCCAAATATTTTTTTCTTTAAATTGACTTAAAATTAACTCTTTTTACAATGACTTACATTGCAAGTTAAGAAGGTTTTATGTCTCTACTATCTAAAATGATGAATTATGACTGTTTTTGGTATAAAAACCTACAAAAACACTGTTGAGTAAATATGAGTAAATTTATTCGAATTTGCCAAGATGGTGCTGTACTACTGGTACAGCTGATCTATCTATCCATCTGTCTGTCTGTCTGTCTGTCTGTCTGTCTGTCTGTCTGTCCGTCTGTCCGTCTGTCTGTCTGTCTGTCTGTCTATCTATCTATCTATCTATCTATCTATCTGTCTGTCTGTCTGTCTGCCAATCTAACTGCACATCTGTCTGTCTGTCTGTGTTCATCTATCTATCTATCTATCTATCTATCTATCTATCTATCTATCTATCTATCTATCTATCTATCTATCTGTCTGTCTGTCTGTCTGTCTGTCTGTCTCTGTCTTTTTTCTTTCTTTCTTTCTTTCTTTCTTTCTTTCTTACTCTATCTATCTATCTATCTATCTATCTATCTATCTATCTATCTATCTATCTATCTATCTATCTGTCTGTCTGTCTGTCTGTCTGTCTGTCTGTCTGTCTGTCTGTCTGTCTGTCTGTCTGTCTGTCTGTCTTTCTTTCTTTCTTTCTTTCTTTCTGTATTTCTTTCTTTCTTTCTTTCTTTCTTTCTTTCTGTTTTTATCTATCTATCTATCTATCTATCTATCTATCTATCTATCTATCTATCTATCTATCTATCTATCTATCTATCTATCTGTCTTTCTTTTTTTCTTTCTTTCTTTCTTTCTTTCTTTCTTTCTTTCTGTGTTGTTATCTATCTATCTATCTATCTATCTATCTATCTATCTATCTATCTATCTATCTATCTATCTATCTATCTATCTGTCTGTCTGTCTGTCTGTCTGTCTGTCTGTCTGTCTGTCTGTCTGTCTGTCTGTCTGTCTGTCTGTCTGTCTGTCACCCTCAAATTCACTCTGAAATAAATAATACATGGACTTCCATTGAAAGTTAAGAAGGTTTTATCTCTCTTCTGTAAAACCTCTGTTTTGGAGATACTTGGTTTTTATTGGACAGTAAAGACATACTATCAGGAAGTAAAGACTGGTAGGTTATATACTGTAATGGGGAACATCATGTTCCAGACTGGGAGGAGTGAGACTCTTGTAAGAACAGTATAATACGAATATCTCACAAATATATTTAATGTAAGTGGAACATAAATTAGATATCAATAACAAAACCTGAACAATGGAAGTGATTATAGCGATGCTAGTGAGTCATGCCTACTGATGATTACTGCCGTCCACTTGGGGTTAGCCCGGTAAGCATCGGCTTGTTTTCTTTCTGTGTGTTTGTTTCTTCTGTCTGAGAGGTTTTGTGTGTCTAACCTGTTCTGTCTGTCTCTCCATGACTTCACTGCCCTGCTGCTAACAGGACGAGCCTGTATATGAGGTGCCTGTTTAATGGGTTTGGGTGGGGAGGCATCAGAGTATGGCCACTGAATGCTAACGCTAGCATGTAGAAAGCTGCTCATCATAGCAGGATCATATAAACAGGGTGAATGTGCTCTACTCAGAATGATTCATTTTCTGCAAAATCCAGTATATATATGTATATTAACCATAATGTATTGATTTTAATCATTTTAATAGTTGAAACAGTGCGAGTTTAAATATTGCAATTTTTTTAATGCATGAAGATTTGCCTGGGTGATAATAAATATGCACAATTCTAATCCATGCTTAGCATTGCAACTGTGTGAAAAAAAATAACACTAACAATACACAGGGTATATTTCATACATGAATGCTAACTGAATGTATTTGTATTTACATTGCATTACATTACATTTTGTACAATTAATACATTCTCTTTAGCTGAATAACTGCACAGAATTCCAAAATAGCATGTTTCGCCGACACTTATCAAGAAGAATAGAGAGGATCAATAAAAACCTTTTTATTATTTGTGGCAGCAAAACAAACACATATAAAAAATATAAAAATATATATAAAAATATAAAAAAATATAAAAAGAAATATACAAAAATATATAAAAAATATCTACAAAAATATATAAAAAATATATACAAAAATATATAAAAATATAAAAAGTAGGACTGTCAAATTTAAAGCATTAACACACGCAATTAATTTGGAATCAGTAATGCGTAACTCAATGAATTACACCACCAAGTTTGACCCCAACTTCCGCTGTAATTGTAAGACCCAGCTATCAAATATACTTCTTTTTAATTGCTCTAAACTGCTGATAAGGCACAGTTTAATCTGGTATATAGGCCAGAAAATATACTGCTAAGAACAAACACTGTTTCTGCTGCTCCATGCTGTTTATACACTAAGAGCACCGTATGTGCTGCGCTCACTGCTCACAACCACATGACTTCGTTTTCTACATCTGTTAATTACAGCAATATTAATCACTGAATATTGCAGTGATTAATCTGATTATTTTTTTTAATTGATTGACGCCACTAATAAAAAGCATTACTGTAATAATGTTCATTTACAGGACATTACAGGAAGAATAGCCATTCTGCATCAGAAATTCTAGGATGTTTTGGGAGAAATCTGTTACATATTATTTTAATTTTGTAAGTTTAATTTAAATTTTAGATTAAGTGCCTGAAATGAAGTGTAAATATTTTTTATTTGCTATTAGCTCATAATTAATAATATTAATTTCACTTGCTATTTCTCACATTGTCTCCAAACTTAGCTTAGGTGAATTTTAAGATAAGTGTACTTTCACAGTAAAAGAATAAACATGGTAATTAAAATAATATTAGAAAATTGAAACAGAAAAAGGTCAACATCAGTCAACCATGTTTTCATCAAATGCCTTTTTTTTTTTTGCTAAAATTGTCTCTCTGTTATGCATCTTCCTATAACAGGGTGGACAAATACATGACAGGAAATAACAAAAAAGTGATAATAAAAAGTAATTATGCTCTGGGGACAAAAGGAAAATAATAATATATATATATATATATATTTATGTGTAGTTTTATATCTCATAAAATAAAAATATACAATTAAAAATGAAAAATGCTTATTATTAAAAGTAATTTATGAGAAATCAATTCATTTATTACTTGTGTATGTTATTTTATATTAAATTCCTTAATTACAAACCAAGTAATATACTGTACATATAAATGAAGCACATTTTTGCTGGTTTTATTTATTTTTTGGTGCAACAAAGTCATTTTTAATCCTTCAATATGGATAAATGGTCAATATATTTGTTGTTCATTGAAAGGGCTCAGTTATTCTACACAATAATAATAATAATAATAATAATAATAATAATAATAATAATAATAATAATAATAATAATAATAATAATAATAATTACACATTATATTACATTACTTTTACATGTATTATTGCCTGGCTGTTGAGCATGTGTGAAAACTGAGCTTTCAGATTTTCTGCATTTTATATATTAATCTTTAACCTGTGCATGCATTCATTGGACTGGACTCAACATAACTGGAAACCCAATTAATCAGAAAGACTCATCATTAATATCAGAAACCAATAGTCTTATCATTTTCTTTTTTTTATTTCTTTTTTTTCTAAGTATTTTTTAAGTATCTCTTTTTCATGACCCTTTTATCAAATCTCATGGATATTCTTAATATAAGAGTGTCAGCTGAGGATATAAAGAGTGACAGAGTGAAATATACAGAAGACGGACGAGTGGAGAGAGGGATGAGAGTCTAGACGTCCCTCCCCATCACCCCATCCACCTCTCATCACACCACCCATCCCTCCCTCCCCTCTGCTTCTGCAGATAGAGAGAGAGAGAGAGAGAGAGAGAGAGAGAGAGAGAGAGAGAGAGAGAGAGAGAGAGAGAACGTGATCTGGTCTCGATCCGACCCAGCTATCATATATATATACAGCTAAACTGCTGATAAGGCTCAGTTTAATCTGATATATTAGCCAGATAGCACACTGCTATGAACAAACACTGTCTCTGCTGCTCCATGCTGTTTACACACTAAGAGCGCAGTCTGTGCAGCGTTCACTGCTCACATCTGAGATGCACGTCCCATTAAAAACACTGTGTTTAAAATGCAGCAGCATTTTTTTTGTAGTGTTCAGTCTTAAAGCAGCTTCACACTGCACATGTATATGTGCTGGAACACAGAATCTTCTCGCTATATTTTATATTTATATTTAACAGCAATGGTGTTTCGGGGTTAATTTGAGGCAGTGCTTAATGTTTATTTATCCAAAATATGTCTGAAACCCCAAAAAATTCTTACAAGCAGTGTAAATATATATATATATATATATTTTTTTTTTATCAACTCCATTACTAATTATTCTATCAATATTTAGTGCAATGGTGTTTCTTACCTCTAACAGGTAATGCTTCAATTAGGATAATTCACTCATTTTTCATAAAAAATATATATATTCATTTTTTAAAATATTTCACTACTTTATTACTTTTAAAAGACCAACATATAAAACAGTAGTTTTACATAACATTAAAAACATAACATTGCAATGTTGCTTTAGTTTTAGTTTTAGTTTTTGCAGGGGGTAGTTGATTGCAAATATGTGAGATGAACTATTTTTATATTATATGTTGATTTACACTAATTAAGTCAAGCATTTCTAGCGCAGAAAAACGGGACAAAGAGTCTAAAAGCAGAGAGAGTGCGCATTTCTAGAGCAGAAAAACGGGGCAAAAGAGTCTAAAAGCAGAGAGGGTGCGCATTTCTAGAGCAGAAAAACGGGGCAAAAGAGTCTAAAAGCGGAGAGGGAGCGCATTTCTAGCGCAGAAAAACGGGGCAAAGAGTCTAAAAGCAGAGAGGGTGCGCATTTCTAGCGCAGAAAAACGGGACAAAGAGTCTAAAAGCAGAGAGGGTGCGCATTTCTAGCGCAGAAAAACGGGACAAAGAGTCTAAAAGCGGAGAGGGAGCGCATTTCTAGCGCAGAAAAACGGGGCAAAGAGTCTAAAAGTGGAGAGAGTGCGCATTTCTAGAGTAGAAAAACGGGACAAAAGAGTCTAAAAGCAGAGAGGGTGCGCATTTCTAGAGTAGAAAAACGGGACAAAAGAGTCTAAAAGTGGAGAGAGTGCGCATTTCTAGCGCAGAAAAACGGGACAAAAGAGTCTAAAAGTGGAGAGAGTGCGCATTTCTAGCGCAGAAAAACGGGACAAAGAGTCTAAAAGCGGAGAGGGAGCGCATTTCTAGCGCAAAAAAACGGGACAAAGAGTCTAAAAGCGGAGAGGGAGCGCATTTCTAGCACAGAAAAACGGGACAAAGAGTCTAAAAGCGGAGAGGGAGCGCATTTCTAGCGCAGAAAAACGGGGCAAAGAGTCTAAAAGTGGAGAGAGTGCGCATTTCTAGAGTAGAAAAACGGGACAAAAGAGTCTAAAAGCAGAGAGGGTGCGCATTTCTAGCGCAGAAAAACGGGGCAAAGAGTCTAAAAGTTGGCGTAATTAAGGAGTTTAATATTAAGAGACATCATGAAATTAAACATCAATTTGAAAAATCTTAGTTTACACAACACTGTCAAAGATAAAGATAGTAAGTCAAGTAAAATGGTGTGTAGATAAAAAAGTAATCAGGAAAAAGTATTATTTAAAGTGCTATATTTCATTATTTGTTTTATTACAGAGTGTGGCCCATGACTTCAAATATATTTCTCCTTCTGGCCCCCAACAAAA
Source organism: Astyanax mexicanus (assembly GCF_023375975.1). NCBI lineage: Eukaryota > Metazoa > Chordata > Actinopteri > Characiformes > Acestrorhamphidae > Astyanax > Astyanax mexicanus. The sequence continues at coordinate 40,651,806 of NC_064422.1, read as the reverse complement.
AAAGTTTGGACACCCCTGGCTTAGGCAGTTATCTCATCCTCCCCTCCCTTGTGACTCACACACACAACGCAAACACACACACACAAAAAGTTAATTGAGCGGCTAAAGTAACATGCAGTAACGGGGTGGTGTAGGAAATGGTAACAGCGTTATAGTTACAGTCAGAGTAATTCGTTAGATTACTCCTTACTGAAAAAAGTAACACTGTTTATTTCAACGCCATTACTCCCATCACTGCTGGTTAGTGAAATACGGTGAAAACCAACCCTACTACCAACTGCTTCCCATCATTAATCCATCCCAGTAGATCATATTCCAGAAGATGGCTTTAAACATCCGAGGAAAATCTTCCCAGTTCAGGCAGAGCTCCATTGCTCTACTGCATCAGTGCATGTGTCAGTGCAGCTTGGGGCTGTTGGGGCTGATCTTAACCATGGCGGTGAGAGCCAACACTTCAGTTTGGAGCTCTGAAGCCGAAACCCAGCTGCTTTTCTGGATGTGATTCCTGCTAATTAACAGCCTGCAGTGTTAGACAAGCTGATACCTGCACACTGAAGCTCATGTGTTCGTACGCTTGTGTTTCCTCAGGCTGACTTCTCCCATGGCGGAATGGAGGGTGGAGATGGCGGGCAGGTAAGCAGCAATGAATGAAGCCTCTTCTGCTTAAATTATACTTTATAATAGCTGAACACTTAAGCTACAGCCTATTAGAAACTCCTACCTTACCTGCTCCACCTTGTAGATAAAGGATCGATGGCATTTCGCCACTTGGCCCTAACCATTCTTAAAAACAGAATTAAGCCCTATCTGGACAGGATTAGTTTTTATCCTCCATGATTTTATTCCCGTCTGTATGTGTTTTTCTCAGACATCCTCTAAAAAAAAAAAACTACAGGCTGAATTATTATCTACTGTTTTTGGCTGAACTCCGTGGTCCTCCAGTAATTTTAGTCTCGTCCGGACTCACATCTCTGAGTTTAATCACCTCACATTTGATAAAATAGATATTTGTCCACTGCCGCGCACCGTAATTACACTTTGAGCACACGTTTCCTCGGAGATCCACATAAAAAAAACACAAAAGTGAGTGGAAAAGGAGGAGCTACTGAACGCTACTGAATGGTCATGTGACCGAGAAAAAGCCTAAAAGCTCACATTTCCTCCTGTTTTTTAGTCCCCCTGAGACTAATCCCGTCCGGATAGAACTTATAAAGAGGAAGGGGTGAAATCTTCCACCTAAGAATTGGGAAAACCCTTCAAGCACCCAAAACGTCATCAGGAGCGCTAAAGTTTAGTAACCTAGGTTCTTCTGCTGCTGGTTAACTAGTTAACTTTAGGGCATATTTAATCGTATGTTTTCAGAAAGGGGGGAAAGGTGCAAAAATCAATTATTATTGTTCATTCCTTAATTCCTCTGTGATGTGGAGCTGAAATTACCTTTGATAGCTTTTATTTTATTTAATTTTTTCTGTTCCGACTCAAATGCTGGAGCCCCTGCTGTCTGTTTTCTGGCTGATGTTACATACCTAAATCTTGAAGATTTATATTTAAGCATTACATAAAAAGCTTTCATGTTTGATAATAAACATTACTACAAATTCTAACCGTGTAATCATAGTATAAGTAAATCTGCAAAAATATAATAAATAACAATCATAAAATTGGCTTTTTTAAGGTGGAACGGGAAAGTTAGCTAAGCTAACTGCTGAGACAAATTACTAGCAATCTATTTTTAATGCTTGTTATTAATAAAATGGCCGTAAAACATTTAAACTACACATTAAACTATGGTAATATAGTGCTAATTGTCACTTTTAACATGAAAAGTACTTGATATGTTTGTGGGTTTCTTACCATCTTATCAGTGATTCTTATAACCCTTGGTTTGAAGTGTGCATCTGAAAAATCTCCATATGGAGGGCTAACACACCCTATCCCTTCCTCCTAATCTACCCCTCCAAGTAAGTGTTAGGGCTAAGGAGTGAAATGGGATTGGGCCTAAGTAAAATCAGAGATGCTCTGAGAATCTTTGAATCTGTTAATTCAGCTTGATTTAGGGCGTGTCAGTGTGTCTTTGCTATCGTAACAATGGGAAAAGTACACGGTCTGAGCACGGCTTGAAACAAGCAAAAGGCATGTACTACTAATTCTCCTAAATAATCATGGGTGTGTCTTGCTTGTAACATAAAGTAAACCAATCAGTGTGTTACTTGCTGTTCATTCCCTTTAAGAAGCCAGGTGCGCTCTGCCCTTGGTGGATTGTTAATTTAACGGTGCAGCTACGTGGATGTGTCCAATGCTTCTGAGCAGAGGAAAATGACCTGTCCTTGCTTGTATGTAATAAGTGTGTTGGGGATGCACCTGCATTGCCACGATAGCAATGAACGTCTGACTGTTAACGTCTGGCTAGGTCGATTTCTTTCAGTCAGTGGAGCACCTGTGTTTTCTGTTGCCAAAATATATACAGCAATATTCCAGGAACGTACCTGAACACACCTCATTTCCAGACCACCACGCCTATTAGTGTAGATATATTTAGAAGCACTGTTGCTGTTTAAACGTCAATGTCAAATGCTAGTTTTCACTTATAGGAGAACCTTGTTAAATCAATTGAAATATATCAGAAATATATATATATTTTTTTTATTAATATTTTTTCTCTTTCTTTTAAACAGGGTTATTAGGCCAGAGGCTGGATCTTCTCTCTGACCTCAGACCGCCCCCCCTCCAGAGACCCTGCTCCCGTCGCCTCATGCCACACACACTTCATATATTTTTTGTGACAGTACGGAAAACCAAATCGGAAACAGACTTTCCCCGGCCCTCACGCCCGTGTCGTTTGCTCTGTGTGTAGTGCTCCCTTTTCCCCACTGCTCCAGTGTTGGTGTCCTCATGCTGCTGCTGTCTTAGTGCTGTCACCCCTCCCCTCCCCACCCTGACCTTGCCTCTTCACTAAAAACACTACATATACACTACACACACACACACACCCAAATATATGCACACACATATATACACACACATATATACACACACAAACACTGAGCAGTAACTGAATAAAAGAATGAAGATGGTTATAAGTTAGTGGCTTCCTAGCCTCAGAAAATAGAAAGAAGAGTAACAATGGACAAATGGTGGTCAATGTTTGTTGCCAATACATTACATTTCATTTCATTTGGGAGAACGTAATGAATTTATGGTCTTTACGAGGCCTAAAATGCATTTGAAAAATGTCACATTCGAAAATGCGACATTTCAAAATGATTGCATTTGAAATACAGTATGTTGAATTGGAGAAATGTTACATTCCAAAAAAAGGTTGGATTTGAAAAAAGTTGCATTAGAATAATTATGCATTGTAAAAATGTTCAATTTGAAAAATGTTGCAATGGAAAAATGTTGCATTCAAAAACGTCACAATTGAAAAATGTATTCAAAAACATTGCATTTGAAAAATGTAACTTTGAAAAATTATGCATTAAAATAAGTTGCATTCTGAAAATATTGCATTGGAAAACTCTTAAATTGAAAAATTGTTGCATTGAAAAATGTTGAATTGGTAAAATGTCACATATGAAAAATGTTGCATTTGAAAAAATGATGCATTGAAAAATGTTGCATTCGGAAAATTCCACTTTAAAAAAATGATGTATTGAAAAATGTTGCATTCGGAAAATGCCACTTTAAAAAAGAAACGATGCATTCGAAAAATGTAACTTTAAAAAATTATGCATTGAAAAAAGTTGCATTCGGAAAATATTGCATTGGAAAACTTTTAAATTGAAAAATTGTTGCATTGAAAAATGTTGAATTGGTAAAATGTCACAAATGAAAAATGTTGCATTTGAAAAAATGATGCATTGAAAAATGCTGCATTCGGAAAATGCCACTTAAAAAAAAACGATGCATTGAAAAATGTTGCATTCGAAAATGTCACATTTGAAAAGTGTTACACTGGAGAAATGTCTCACCCAAAAAAAATGTCGCGTCCTGAAAATGTTGTCGTTAACGTTGCAGCGTATGCAGTAATGAGGCGTGTTTACCCTCAGATACTTTACATTCCTTTAGCCTGCAGGTGACAGAACTGGAGTTAATGTGTGCTTGATCTCTTTCTCTCTAATAGTAGCTTTAGTCCAGGTTTAGTAGAGAATTCTATCAGTTGGTATTTATTTGCGCCATCCGAGATGTATACCACGTATACCGCTCTCTGACTCTCTGTATACATATCTATATCATGTATCTACATATCTATCTATCTATCTGTCGGTCTTTGTGTAGCGGTGACAGGCTTGCATTGACGTATTTCTTATTTGCTCATCCTTTTACATACAGTATATAAATATATATATATAATATAGAGTATACAGTTGTGATGAGGCAAGCGTTGATCAGCTAGGTTTATTAATTCAAAATAAGCAATATTTTCAGGATATATGATTATTTCTCCTGTTTGTGTACGGAGCATAAATGTAGGAACGTGGATTTTGAGGAGGTGGAGATGCGGTTTGAGGGCGGAAGGGAGAAAATGAAGTAAAATAAGAAGAAAACGAATAATAATAAAACACACCCCATCCATGTTCTTGTGTTTATTCTGTTGCGATGCATGTCGTGCATTTGGTGTGCCAGCGTATCAGAGATTTATAATGCCTGCAATGTGAAGCAATAGCCCTACCATTGCATCCAGTTTTGGCAATGGTCTGTTCCGTAGCAATCTGCAGATGAGTCTCTAGCACTGTGTTTTATCATGAGAATGTGAAGAAGTGTAGATATATCTGCCAATCAGAAGAATGTCTCGAGCCCCACTGACCCGTTAATTCCTCTCACACGCCCACCAGAACCCGCCCCCTCTTCAGCCTGTCAATCAGCAGTGTCCCGCCCACCCCCACACTCTGAAGCCAACGGGATCTGAAGACTGCATGTTGCCTTATCAGCACTCCGATATACTCACAATTACACACACACATATATATGCACACATACATACATAGACATGTATCTGATACACACACACACACGCACACACACACACACGCCAAGTCAGATGTTTCCCTCACACACACACACACACACACATACTGATACACAAATGCGCCCCCAAAACGATTAAGTTGGCATCAAAGCAGAAAAGCTGGTTTTATAAACAGTACAAATGAATAAATAAAGTTTTGTTGAAATCTAATCAAACGTCTCTGAATCATTTACTCCTCATGTTTAAAAATAAACTCAATAAAACCAGGCTTAGCTGTGAAACACAGCATAAAAACCCAAGGCAAACCACAGTTCTCTGTCGCACCTTTGTAGAGAGGTGACCCGTAACACTGAGTAACAAGAAAAGAGAAAACAAAAAAAGGGATATTAAATGTTCTCAATGTTCAAAACTGTATTTAAGTGCTAAATCCGAACCGAAGAGCAATCTCAGACCATTTTCCAATTTAGCTTAGATTGACCCCATATACAGGTATTTTCAAGCAGATACAAGTGATTTTTCCATGAGATTAAGACACTTCAAAAATGGTCTGAGATTGCTTATGAAGGTAAGACTATTTTCTTATGCATGTTGGCGATTTTAACAAAAATTACTGCAAATTTGCAAAGCAATGTGTAGGTTTATTTACATGACAACTTCAAATAGCATGTTTTTTCATATTTTTTAGAAATAAAAAATAAACAGCCAAAATTATGATTTTTTTTTTAACAAAAAAAAGGTCATTTCTAAAGAAAGACTTCAGTTGTTTAAAGCTGAAACCAGACTTTACAAACAGACTCAAATGATTTTTTTTCAAGAAATTAAGACTCTTAAAAATGGTCCAAAAATGCTCATGATGGTAAGTGTATAGTCTATAGTAATATTTTGGCTCGAAAATGGTAAATACTAATTTAAGCTCAGTAATGATGAATTTACCTTATTTTAACGACATTTTATCACTATTAACAAAAAAAATAATAATATCACAGCAAGACAAGCAGAAGTGCAAAAAAAAGTTATTTTTAAGGAAAAACTGCAGCATTTTGAAGATGAGACCACATGTAGAGGCAATTTCAATCAGATGATGATGATGATGATGATGCAGAGGAGGAACTAGCCACCTCTCTACTTTGGTAAAACTTGCTTCTGTAACTGGTTTTGTTCACAAAGCATGTTAACATTCTGCAAAAGCCAAATAAACCAGTTAAAACCATAGTAATGGAGCTTGTTGTGTTATCAAATACAACATTTAAGTAAATCTATGTTTATATATATATATATATATATATACATATATATATATATATATATATATATATATGTATATATATATATATATATATATTTATATATATATGAATATATGTACATATATTTATATATATATATGTGTGTGTGTGTAAACAGATTACTTCTGAATGGGTACATGTGATGTATAGTTCAGTAATGTATGTAAAACAGTAGGCGTGTCAGATGGTGATGTTCACCATGCAGTAGCTCACTACTTTTAGAAGGCACTTCTCTACCATGGAAAGCTTTTCTTGTATAACTGGTTTTGATTATTAGTGTTTTGAACACTATAAATGTGATATAACCAATGGTAAAAACAAAAAAAAGCGGTTTTGAAAGCGACTTGTTGCTTTTTGTTTGGCTGTTGCACATGGTTATCGCACATTGAAGTATGTATATACACACACATATATATATATATATATATATATATATATATACACACTTTTTTTTCCCTTTGTGTTGCAGATGAGCCTATGTGCTGCATTGAGTCTATTTGATTCTCTCTCTCCTTATATATGTGTGTGTATATATATATATATATATATATATATATATATATATATATATATATATAGCTTTCTTATATTTCTTTTATTATATATATTATATTCTCCTAGAATGTTGTAGATTTAGCTGCTTAATGTGAAGAGGAGGAGGATGATGATTAAAGGATTTATTACACAGTTCACCATGGAGTATCTCACTATCACCAGTGACCACCTCTCTGCTTTGGTGAGCTTTATGGTTATAACTGGTTTCATCCACCAAGTACTTTTAAGTGCGTGTATAATACACAAAAATGCATTCTAGTGCTGAGTTATAAAATGTGCACAAATGACACAAATAGTATACATATAGATATAACTACACGTAAAGCATAATTCAGAACTACTTCACAGAAAACTACTTGTTTCTAAAAGCTGGAGATGCATGAGTGTTTCTTGTTCAACTACTTTCATTTTTGATTTATTAAACATGCGTACACATGTTCTTATGTTTTTTTGTCTATAAAACGTTTATATTAAACTTATATTGCATTCTCTCTTTCTTTAATTCAAGTCAATAATTTAAGTCATTTCTCTGTAGTACACAAGTAGTACATACTATTTTTTCTTTCTTTATTTAATTGGCTCTTATCTGCGATACTACATAGTACATACTATCTTTCTTTTTTCGTTAATTGCCCGTCATTCCTCTGTAGTACATACTACGTAGTACATACTATCTGCGGTACATACTACGTAGTACATACTATATTTCTTTTTTTCGTTAATTGCCCGTCGTTCCTCTGTAGTACATACTACAAAGTACACACTATCTTTAATACATACTGCGTAGTACATACTATCTTTCTCTTTTCGTTAATTGCCCGTCATTCCTCTGTAGTACATACTACAAAGTACATACTATCTTTAATACATACTACGTAGTACATACTATCTTTCTTTTTTTTGTTAATTGCCGTCATTCCTCTGTAGTTCACACTACGTAGTACATACTACCTGCGGTGCATACTACGTAGTATATACTATCTTTCTTTTTTGTTAATTGCTCATCGTTCCTCTGTAGTACATACTACGTAGTACATACTATCTGCAGTGCATATTATATAGTACATACTATCTTTCTTTTTTCTGTTAATTACCCGTCGTTACTCTGTAGTACATACTACTTAGTACATACTATCTGCGGTAAATACTACGCAGTACATACTATCTTTTTTCATTAATTGCCCGTCGTTCCTCTGTAGTACATACTATGTAGTGCATACTATCTGCGGTACATACTACGTAGTACATACTATGTTTCTTTTTTTCGTTAATTGGCCGTCGTTTCTCTGTAGTACACACTACTTAGTATATACTACCTGAGGTGCATACTACGTAGTACATACTATCTTTCTTTTTTTCATTAATTACCCGTCGTTTCTCTGAAGTACACACTACTTAGTATATACTACCTGAGGTGCATACTACGTAGTACATACTATCTTTCTTTTTTTTTGTTAATTACCCGTCATTTCTCTTTAGTGCACACTACTTAGTACATACTATCTGCGGTAAATACTACGCAGTACATACTATCTTTCTTTTTTCGTTAATTGCCCGTTGTTCCTCTGTAGTACACACTACGTATTACATACTATCTGCGATACATACTACGTAGTACATACTTTCTTTCTTTTTTTGGTTAATTGCCTGTCATTTCTCTGTAGTACATACTACGTAGTACATACTATCTGCGGCACATACTACGTAGTACATACTATGTTTCTTTTTTCTGTTAATTACCCGTCGTTACTCTGTAGTACATACTACTTAGTACATACTATCTGCGGCACATACTACGTAGTACATACTATCTTTCTTTTTTCTGTTAATTGCCCGTCGTTCCTCTGCAGTACATACTACTTAGTACATACTATCTGCGGTACATACTACGTAGTACATACTGTCTTTCCTTTTTTTGTTAATTACCCGTCGCTCCTCTGTAGTACATACTACTTAGTATATACTACCTGAGGTGCATACTACGTAGTACATACTATCTTTCTTGTTTTCGTTAATTACCCGTCGTTTCTCTGTAGTACACACTACTTAGTATATACTACCTGAGGTGCATACTACGTAGTACATACTATCTTTCTTTTTTTTCGTTAATTACCCGTCGTTTCTCTGTAGTACACACTACTTAGTATATACTACCTGAGGTGCATACTACGTAGTACATACTATCTTTCTTTTTTTCGTTAATTACCCGTCGTTTCTCTGTAGTACACACTACTTAGTATATACTACCTGAGGTGCATACTACGTAGTACATACTATCTTTCTTTTATTCGTTAATTACCCGTCATTTCTCTTTAGTGCACACTACTTAGTACATACTATCTGCGGTAAATACTACGCAGTACATACTATCTTTATTTTTTCGTTAATTGCCCGTTGTTCCTCTGTAGTACACACTATGTAGTACATACTATCTGCGATACATACTACGTAGTACATACTATCTTTCTTTTTTTGGTTAATTGCCTGTCATTTCTCTGTAGTACATACTACGTAGTACATACTATCTGCGGCACATACTACGTAGTACATACTATCTTTCTTTTTTCTGTTAATTACCCGTCGTCACTCTGTAGTACATACTACTTAGTACATACTATCTGCGGTGCATACTACATAGTACATACTATCTTTCTTTTTTCGTTAATTACCCGTCGTTACTCTGTAGTACATACTACTTAGTACATAATATCTGCGGCACATACTACGTAGTACATACTATCTTTCTTTTTTCTGTTAATTGCCCGTCGTTCCTCTGCAGTACATACTACTTAGTACATACTATCTGCGATACATACTACGTAGTACATACTATCTTTCTTTTTTTGGTTAATTGCCTGTCATTTCTCTGTAGTACATACTACGTAGTACATACTATCTGAGGCACATACTACGTAGTACATACTATCTTTCTTTTTTCTGTTAATTACCCGTCGCTCCTCTGTAGTACATACTACTTAGTACATACTATCTGCGGTACATACTACGTAGTACATACTATCTTTCTTTTTTCGTTAATTGCCCGTCGTTCCTCTGTAGTACATACTACGTAGTGCATACTACCTGTGGTGCATACTACGTAGTACATACTATCTTTCTTTTTTCCGTTAATTGCCCGTCGTTTCTCTGTAGTGCACACTACGTAGTACATACTATCTGCGGTACATACTACGTAGTACATACTATCTTTCTTTTTTTCGTTAATTGCCCGTCGTTTCTCTGTAGTGCACACTACGTAGTACATACTATCTGCGGTACATACTGCGTAGTACATACTATCTTTCTTTTCTTTGTTAATTACCCGTCTCTCCTCTGTAGTACACACTACGTAGTGCATATTATCTGCGGTGCATACTACGTAGTACATACTATCTTTCTTTTTTTCGTTAATTGCCCGTTGTTTCTCTGTAGTGCACACTACGTAGTACATACTACCTGCGGTGCATACTACGTAGTACATACTATCTTTCTTTTTTTCGTTAATTGCCCGTTGTTTCTCTGTAGTGCACACTACGTAGTACATACTATCTGCGGTACATACTACATAGTACATACTATCTTTCTTTTTTTGTTAATTGCCTGTCGTTTCTCTGTAGTGCACACTACGTAGTACATACTATCTGCGGTACACACTACGTAGTACATACTATTTGTCTTTTTTTCGTTAATTGCCTGTCGTTTCTCTGTAGTGCACACTACGTAGTACATACTATCTGCGGTACATACTACATAGTACATACTATCTATGTCTCACACAACTTTCATTCATTTATTCTTTAATTTATTCATTCATTCACATTTTCATTCAACTCATTCATTTATTTATTCCTTCTTTTATTTGTTCATTCATTTATTTATTTATTCATTTCATTCTCTTATTTATTCCTTCATTGCTGGTTGAGGTCCGTCTCTGGGTGGAGTTTCCAGGTTCTCTCCGTGTCGGCGAGGTTTCCTCCTGTGGTCCAGGAACAGGCAGATCAGAGGTGTGTGTGTGTGTGTATTTGTTTCATTTATATGATGTTATATTAAAATTTTTAATGTTGATAAATTCTGGATGCACTAAGCTCCCTGTTTCAGCTGCATATATGCTGATTGTAAATGAATGTATTTAAGTAGAATGTAAATATATAAAAGAAGCTTAGTTGGGACATTTGCTGATTTTTACATTTAATTTGCATAACAGCAGCTCCTGTGACCTCAAATAGCCTGTTTTTTCCTGGATTAACTGATATATTTTCAGCATTTTTAGAAATAAAAAAAGGATAACTAAAATTTACAATATTTCAACTGCAAAAAAGTTATTTTTAAGGTAAAACTGCATCATTTTAAAGATGAGACCACATGTAGAGGCAATTTTAAGCAAATACAAGTGATTTTTTAAAATATAAAAGACACAAATGGTCTGAAGTATTTTTTTTATGTAAAAATATTTACAAAAACAATGACTGTAAAATGTAAAAATGACTACAAAAAATGCAAGACAATTTTACATTTTATTTGCATGAAAACAGCCTGTTTTTACCTGGATTAACTTATACTTTTTCAGCATTTTCAGAAATGAAAATGATCACTATAATTATAGCAATTGTATTTTCTACCAGCAAAGAAAGTTATTTTTTAAGTAAAAACTGCAGCAGTTTGAAGATGAGACCACATGATAACAAGACACTCTATCTAAATACATAAAGCAGCAGAGCCTGAGGGGTTTTGATTCGTATGATGAAGAAAAATATATGAAAATAAAGAATCAATTAAACAATTATTACGGTCTCCATCTTATAATACAGGGAAATTCCAGTGTTAACATCTTTAATCATGATTTTAATTGTGATTAATCACAGAAGATTATTAATATTGTGATAAACACATACATGTGTGTCTCTCCACTCTTCCTCCAGACTCTGCTCCCTTGATTTACTTTAAATGAAATGTAAAATTTACTGATGATCAGTGATGGTTTAGAGGAGAGACATGTCATCTGCTGGTGTTGATCCACTGTGTTTTATTATCAAGTCTAAAGTCAGTGCAGTTTTGTTTTCCCACAAAATCTTACAGCACTTCATATCTTACAGCTTCCCTCTGCTACTGACAACTTTTATGGAGATGCAGATTTCATTTTCCAGCAGGACTTGGTACACTGCCCACAGTACTGCTAAAAATACCAGTTGATCGTATATAATATTCTAATTTTCTGAGACACTGATTTGTGGGATTCCTTTGGCTGTAAACCATAATCGTCAACAATAAAAGAAATAAACGCTTAACCCTTTCAGACCTGAATTGTCTTGCAGTGGTATAGGTAATAAAAAAGTATAAGAATGCTGTTTTCTGTCTGTTATGCACACAAAACATTTAAATATAACATTTAAATTTAAGATCTTAAATAAAGCCTATAATTGCTTTTTGATGTCACGTTGTTCATGGCAAGTAACAATTTATTACACACAAAGTAGAACAATAAACATGATAAGAAGTGTTTTAAATCACATAAAATTGGTAATAATGAGCCCTTATACTACCTTGTTGGTTCTATTGCTGCCACGCCCTAATGCAGGGGTCAGCAATTAAGTCTGGCTTGGGGCTAGATATTTTCCAAGCCATTATGTGGCAACAAAAAAAATCTGTTTTGGAAAATGAAGTAATGAAGTGTAATGGGATGATGTAGCGCTGCAACAGACTAGTAGCTCTCCAGCCCAGAGGGTTGTTGAATCCAATTGCAGAACAGTTGATCTCAAAGCAGGTAAACCCAAGAAGAAAGGAAAATAAATAAATAAATAAATAAATAAACACACTGCTCCTCACGCGGGATTAAACCCATGTCGCCAGGGTCACGTTTAGTGGCGACACGATCCGATTAGTCTATGGTCATTCATTGGTTTGATTCATCAAATTTACAATATCTTATTTCTAAAGGTGGGCTTGATATAAGTGATGCAAAGTGATACAAGTGATCAGTAATACACCACATTAGGCACTACTGGTCAAATTTAAATAATTTAATTAAGATATATATGTAATGCCATCAAGTGGCTTTTTTTGGTAGCAGCAGTGTGCACTATTAAAACAGCAATGTGCAACATAACAAAATAAATAATAAAAAAATACAGGAACAGTCATGCAAAAAATAATAGAACAATTAGAGCCTTAACAAACTGAACTCTATCCTACTATAACAGTTAAACATGAAAAATAAGACTTTAAGACTTTTTCAGTCCCTGAGAATGACAAGTTTTTTTCTTTAATAAAGATATATTATTAACTTTATCTGAGAGAAAGATGCTCCTTAAAGGTACCAAAACTATTAACATATTTGAGGCTAGACAAAACAACTGTTATTTTTATATTTTTAAGTTTTTCTTTAAGAAGATGAGAATGTCCACATTCTCTGGAGAAAGGTTGGCTACAGTGTGCTGCACCGTTTGCGTAGCGCGCATGCTTGTGTAGCTTACCTCTTTTTGACTTCGAGGCTCGAGACCATGACATAATTTCGATCGATTTCGATTAAATATCAAAATCGTGACAGCCCTAGTTTCAATACACTACAGCTGCCCTGGCTGTTGAATTGGGACACGGCCGAAAAAAGCGCCCTTATAAGGAGATAGGGAGCCCAAGAACAGGTGAAAAAATTAGACTGGGCGGAAACTAGTCACGTTGAGTGAGACAGAAAAGCAAAAAAATAAAATGCATCACGTCTATTGTAATGGACACAAGATCTGAAAGGGTTAAAATAGATCACTCTGTGTGTAATACACACATTTATATAATATATGAATTTCACATTTTGAACTGAAATACTGAAATAAAGTAACTTTTTAATGATACAGTTCTTTAAACGTTGTATTTTATTCTGTCACTGTGTAGAGTGTATAAGGTGTGTGTAGAGGAGTGTGTGTGTGTGTGTGTGTAGGGGAGTGTGTGATCAGCAGTGAATGGGTGTATACTCTGTGCTCTTTGTGTAGTTGGGGTGTGTTTATGGGAGATGGCTCAACATTCCAGTTTCTATAAGAAGCTCAGAGCTCTCTCAGGTTTACCCACAAACACTCAGACTTCACTCCCAGCGCTTACCTGCAGCTCTCAGCCGGAATACACCCGCAAACATGAGCTTCTTGAAGGGAGGTCTGGATGGACAGGTGGAGAAGGTCATCGATCAGGCAGGTACGACAACGCAAAGGCATTTCTACACCACACCTGTCTGTTTTCTCTTTTCTATTCAGGAGAAAAAATAACGCCATGGTTATATAATTAGACAATTCCATTAGAATTCCATCTAAAAATCCATTAGACAACTTTACAAAATTAATTTACTGAGTTAAAATTGAGTTAATTGAGTTACCACATACCAGACACTAACAGATGGAACTCCAGTTATAATTGGCTTTAAAAGTAGAATAAAAGTTGAATAATTGCACTTCTGACCTTAACCTAAGGTCATTATATATCATTATATATCACTGTTGTCCAATAAAAATGTTGTAAAATAAATAAAAATAACATAAAATAGAATGACTTTTTTTAGGATTAGAAACAAAAATGTGTTTCAATTTGAATGGAAGTCAATGTAAACTAAAAGCATTTCCAAATAATTCTAGAGCATTTCTACTGGTTCATTTATTATGTACCATTTACTTATATAGTGTACTTATAAAAGATGTCCATCTGAAGAGGCTTAAAGTTAAAAGTTTTGCCTGGTTAAAAGTAAAAAAAAAAATTATAAGTTATATAAGCTTATAAGTTAAAAAGTTAAAAGTTTGTCATTAAGAAGTTGTAGCGAAAACGCATCTATAACACCTCCATAATATGTGTTTTTATTATTTTAACTAATACAAAAAAAAAAAAAACTACCAAATAGCTAATTTAAAAATACGTTCTTATATAAAACAGCTTAAAAAATAATAATAAATCAGCGTTTTAACCAGGTGTTGCTGGCAGGTATTTTTACTTTTATCCATCATTTGAACCCTGCTGCTGCCCAGTACACAATGAAAAAAAAATTGTCCAACTGGAATGAATGTACAAATATATATTCTCTAAATTTATTTGGAAATACTTTTAGTTTACATTGACTTTCATTCAAAGTTAAACACATTTTTGCTCCTTCTAGTAAAAAGAAAAAGAAAAAAAATCGTGTAGCGTACTGGAAAATTGAAGAAACAATAAGTAACTTACAGTAAGTTGTTGTCATCATGCAAAATCCTTGTATCTTCAGAAAGCCAGCTTTACAGGAGCAGTTAAAAGAAAAAGAAATAAACCCTCCTTAACCGTATATAGCACAAATTTTACATTTGTGTGGAGATCCCTGTTGATATATACATAAAAATAATAACCACTGCTTGCAATGATTACCTTGTTATATAACTGCATGTTACATGTTATATTAAATAAATTGAATTAACAAAAAATCACAAAACGCTGTTTTAGTTTTAGTAAGACAGTAAAAGCAAAACAGCCAAAATAAAAAAAACAGAGTGAACGTACAATGCAACAATCAAAAAAAAAAAGAAAAAAAAAAGTGTTTTGTTGCCTGAAAGCAACTTCATGCCATAGAGGGTTAACTCCAAACGGACATCAGCGTAAAACAATTTTATTAAATTTTTTTTAACTTCTGAGCATTTCTATTGGTCCAAGCTACATTAACATTTTTTCAAAAAGTGATAAACAGGATACAGTATTTATAGAGAGTACTGGGCAGCAGCTGAGCTCAAATGCTGGATAAAACTAAAAACATGCAAAAATGAAGACATCCACCAGCACTACCTGGTTAATAACATGTCAAAAAACATGAGACGGTCAATAACCTACATTCCATTTGGGTTGAAAGTGAAAAGATGTTCATCTAAAGAGGCTCAAAGTTAAAGGGTTTGTCTATTAGACCTCTCTTTAAGATGTCTTTTAACTTTAACTAATACAAAAAACTACCAAATCTACAATTTAAAAATACGTCCTTAAATAAAAACCTTATATAAACAACTTTATACATTTTTTAACTAGTTGGTGCAGGGGAGTGTAAACTGTACACGTAAAAAAAAATAGACTAAAAACAACTAGAATGAACGGACAACTAGACATTTTCTCAAATTATTTAGTTTACAAAAACTTCATATTTGAAAACATTTTTGCTACTTCATCTGAAAAGAAAAATAAATATTGTTCTACGTAGTACCTGGAAGAAACTCCATACCATAGAGGGTTAACTTTAAAAGGACATCAATTTAAAAACGATTTTATTCCATTTTATTTCATTTTTAAGCATTTCTATTGGTCCAAGCTGAAATTGACATTTTGCCAAACAGTGATAAACAGCATACAGGATTTTTGCCTGATTGATTTATAGACTAGAGCGGTTTTCCACACAGCGGATTTTAAGTCTAGTTTTAGACATTAAGCCTAGTTTTAGACATTTTTTAATGTTGTTTTTTTATTTTATTAAAAGTAAAACACAGTTTAAGACTACGATTAAAATCCCTGTGTAGGAAACCAGCCCACTGTTTTTAAACCCTTTTTTAATCCCTTTTCTTCATTTGTGATCATCTAGTAGAATATTTTACCATTTTAACTCTAACATTCCTCTGTTAATTCTCCTAAAGCTGACGTTGCCAAAGAGAAAGTCGGCAGTCTGATCGGTGGAGGAGAAAAGAAGGACAAGAAACAGGGAGGAGGAGGAGGAGCAGGAGGAGGTAAACCACATTCAGTTCTACACCTTTAGAAAAGCTGATAAAACACAGCGTATTACTTAATTTCACCTATAATTAATCTCCATTACAGCGTAATGAGGAAACCTGCTGATTTCTGATCTCTTTTATTGTAGAATTATAGCTATAGCCACTCCTCTTTTTTTATACTTTACGTAACATCTACAGAGTGGCACATTCTCTATACCGTTTAAACATTTAAGTTATATAAATCAGTGGTTCTCAAGCATTAAAGACTATGAAACACCCACACCCATCTAAAGTGGTTCTTGCTCATTGCTATCTTACA